>NC_053023.1:746315909-746470399 GCF_003073215.2 Triticum urartu
GTGGAAGTTTCTAGCATGAATAATCTCATGATCCCTTTGAGCCTGGGTGGCGAACCAAATGGACAGAGCTGGTACCCCAGTTGCCCGCAACCAATCCACCCAGATGTGTATTTAAGTAGCCACCTTAAGTTGAACCATTAATTAACAATCTCACATCTGTCATGGATATCACTCACCCAAACCATGTCTACGCATAGCAATATAAGCATAACGTAGAAGTAACTCCCAAGGGTTTGATTATAATAGGGCAATAGGTTCTACCTCATCAACTACTTCCCAATACCCACAAGTTAATCATCCTAATCATGCAGTGTTTGAGGATGGAAACTAATGCATAAAAACTGGGTAATAATGGGATATGATCAAAGTGTTACTTGCCTGTACTGTTGATGAAGATGATTCACACTCAGAATCCTGATAGTTCTACTCGTCACACTCCGGTCAATCTATCATAATCAAGCAATAGTAACCACACATAAGCATTCACTCAAAACATCAGAAAGAACGAAGAAGACAATTCGGAAAACTTCAAAACCAAGAAAATAACTCTTGCAACACAAAACAATTTCTAACAGTACCAAAATTATGTAAATCTGGCCTTATCAGAAAGTTTAGGTCAAGAGCTTCGATATGCAAAAAGAATCAACTCAAACGGAGTTATAAAACTCAAGTTATGCTCAAATGAAGTTCAAATACAAATCTATTTGAATTCAAATTTTAAATATTTCAAAAACATGTTCAAGTTGATTAACTGGATAGAGGGGATCATAACGAAGAAGTGGGCGTTGGTTTCGTTGGATTTGGATAAGCGGTTGAAAAGTTGTGATCGAATGAAGATCAGGGACTAAACTGCAAAAGAAATACTACAAATAGGTCCCTGGACAGAAAATAAAAAGAAAAAGAAAAACCTACTGAGCGATCGCTCGCTTTCTAACCCTAATCTACGAACACGTTCGCTCCAGAGGCTTAACTAGTGAACGCTCACTATTTAACAGGAAACGGTTTGGAAAGAAAAAAACATGGTCTAATCCTAGCCCTAGATCTCCGATCTAACAGACGAGGGGAGGTGGGGCGTTACCGCGGCGGCGGAAGTCGCCGGAGACGAGGGAGACGGTGGCGGCGGTGTCGGCTGTGAGCGGGAAGGAGACTCCGGGGTCGGCGACGGCAGCAGAGGAGTCTGGGAGAAGCGGCGCGAGAGGCGGGGAAGTGCGGCGGTAGCGACGGGGGGGCGGCGTGCAGCGGCGGTGCGACTACGAGGCAGGGCGGCAGCAGCGCGAGCGAGGAGGGGAGCGAGGGGGTCCGGGGCACGCTATAAAGGGAGGGGCGGTGCTGGCCTCGGGAGGAGTCCCGACCGGACTCGGGCGGCGGCGCGGCGTCGTGGGGGACTCGGTCTCCCCGACGATGTCGGTGGCGGCGGCGCGCTGGCTGGGCCATGGCCTGGCGGGAGCTGGGCCGGCCCAGTCGGCGGGGAAAGGAGTTTTTTTTAACATTTTGTCAGAAGAAACAAAAATAATAAAACCAAATAAGTAAAAATATTATATAGGCATACAATATATCAAAATTTTCAGAAAAACATCTTCTACAAAGCGGACATTTTTGTCAAGTCAAATAAAATCAAGAACAATTCAAATAATTCAAAGAGTGCTACTACCCTGCTAAAATCAAATAAAAATAATTTTAAAAATACCAAAATGATTTCAAATTTATTTATCTCCAATTTTCTGATGTAGGTAATCATGTTACCCTATTTTCCATATATTTTTATTTTGGAGAAAAATAATTTGATTAAAACCCAAATAACTCCAAATTGAAAATAATTTCAAAAGGAATTTAAATTTGATCATTTTAAACTCCCAACTCATATTTCATATGTTTTGAATAAGTCATTTTATCTTCTCTCATGAAAATCATTGAGTTGCTTGAAGTTTGATAATTTGAAATATTTCCAAATGAAATTCAAATATTTTCAGAACCCTTTTCATTTTATTTAAATGGAAGAAGTCATGTCATCTTCTCTCTAGGGTTTTCTATTTGAAAAAAAATTGAATTCATGGAGATCAGAAAGCAAAGATGAAAGTTTGGGAAAGTCCTTTTATTCCCTCTCATTTAACTTTCAAAAGTTTCAAATTCCACTCAATTTCACACAAGCAATCATACAATCAAACAAAACTATCTATTTATTATAACATTCCAAAATTTAGAATTTTGGGATGTTACAAACCTACCACCCTTAAAATGAATCTCGTCCTCGAGATTCGGAGAGGCTAGAAAGAAATAGGTTGGGTTTGGGGGTCTTCTAAAAATCCATCGATCGTCTCCGGGGTTTCGGGTGCTACCACCCTTAAAAGGATTGTTACGGTTCCATCGAAACTCATATACTCCATCCTTATTCTCGACAATGTCGGTCTTCTCAGATTCTCGGGAAAATTCCTTATCTGGCTCTTCCGGCAGTGGCATAACTTTTCCTCATTTCTTCTCTCCTTTCGTCTTGATAAGGTTCTTCTGGAATCGCGTCTTCTTAGCTGACAGGTCTGACGCCAATACTGACCAACTATCGATATCTCATGGTGGTCAACAATTTATGGTTTCTCCTGCAGGAAATGGGTCTGGGTTGAACCTCACCGTATATCCTATGATTGGCAACAACTGCCATGTACAAGGGAAAACTTATCATACCATTCTATCGTTTAAACAAGGTTTTAATCGTCATCTCTCTACTATAGGTAAGTCACTCAGATTTACCATCCCGTATAGCAAGGCGAACAATAAGAGTAAGTCGGTACGGTGATCAATCCATCCCGCACCCAAATCATTACCTTGTATAAGGTTTAGCGAATCTCGTATTCTAACACTCGGTCATCCTCACAAGCATTGCAGAATTTCTCTTGTCGACGAACCAAGTTCGGATAATCCATTGATTTTGCAAGCCAGAAAAACAATCTATTATTCCTACACAGCTCTCAGGTTTTGCGCAAACTCCTATAAAATCGTCTATCAATAAAATCGTAACTTCTTCCAGGGTTTTTCCTTCAGCAAGAATGTGCTTGCTTCTTGGCAGGTCCAAGGGCCTGTGGGTTATGGCCCATCTCATCACAAGTAAACCTTGAACTCGTCATCGGGCAACTGATCCTCAATCCAACATCCAACTTCCTGGTATTCTTAAATCCATTTGTTTGTACTATCTCCCTTCATTTTATTGTCACCTAACCAAGACATGATTACTCAAACTCATCATGGAGTTACAATTGCTCCTTATTACCAACATTATACCTCCTTTACGTCCGATAATACTTCATACCTTCATACTCTTGGGGTTTCCCACATATCAAGACAAAACTCGTACTTATTTTGTCTGAAATCCACTTCGGGGAATATCTTCATCTTTTCTAGGGTCAAGGGTACTCACAGTTACTACCGCCCTTGAAATGCACAAACTCATACATAGACCATATTTCTCATATCCTCTAAAATGGTCAAAATATTTCTTCATAGAGTAACAACTCATAAAATCCAAATCAGTACCAACGGTGCTAACTTTTCCTTTAACTCCAAATTGTTTAACTCTTCGCAGAGATGACACACGAAGATATGCTCTGTCTCTAATTTCATAGACTACCTTCTTATGTTTTGAGTTTACATAACTCTTCTGCCTGGACTGAGCTATCTCCAGTCTATCTTGAATCAACTTAAACTTCTTTTCGGACTCCTTGATCAAATCTGGTCGAAACAACTGACGGTTTCCAACTTCATCCAACATCAACGGTGTTCTGCACCTTCTTTCATACAAGGCTTCGAATGGTGCCATCATCAAACTGGCTTGGTAACTTTTGCGGTATGTGAACTCCACGTAAGGCAGATTTTCATCCCAACTAGATCCATAATCTAGCGCACAAGCTCTCAACATATCCTCCAGAATCTTGATTGACTCTCTCGGTCTGTCCATCAGTCTGGGGGTGAAAGGCTATACTGAACTCCAGCCTGGTACCCAAAGTCCAGTGCAGCTGATTCCAAAACTTTGAGGTAAAATGTGTTCCTCTATCTGATACGATGGTCCTCGGAACTCCATGCAGACATACAATCCTGGTCATATATATCTTGGCCAACTTCACCCTTGTATAGGTGGTTTTCACTGGGATAAAGTGAGCCACTTTGGTCAAGCGATCAACTACTACCCAGATAGAATCATATCCCGATCGGGTCCTGGGCAATCCGGTAATGAAATCCATGCCGAGCTTGTCCCACTTCCATTCGGGTATCAGCATAGGCTGCAGTAATCCTGCTGGCTTATGATGTTCTACATTTACTCTCTAACATACATCACATACGACTACATACTCGGCAATATCCTTCTTCATACCAGTCCACCAGAAACGCTCCTTCAAATCCAAATACATCTTGGTGTTTCTGGGGTGAATCGAGTATGGTGAGTCATGAGCCTCCTGAAGTATTAACTTCCTGATCTCTGCATTATTTGGCACATATACATGGTTCTCGAACCATAAGGTGTCGTGCTCATCCTCACGAAAACCTTTGGCCTTTCCTTTGGTCATTTTCTCCTTTATCTCAGCAATCCCTTTCTCATCGTTTTGATCTTTCTCGAATCTTTCGCATCAAAGTAGATCGAACTTCCATTGCTGCAACAAAACCTATGGGGACTATCTCCAAGCGAAGCTCCCTGAGATCCTCGGCTAACTCCTTTGGTAATCCCCCACTTATGAGGGTATTCATCCTGGTGTTCTTTATGGTTGTGTCCTATTTCTCCACAAAGCTTGCATGCACCAGGTTTCTCCACATCATTTCCATAAGGCTTCAACTTCTGGGACACAAGCCGAGACTTTAGTAGAGTCAACTTAAATTCTTTACAAGCGGTTACTCTTTGCCATCCATTGATGGTTTGGTACATAGTAGCACCTCTTTCAAAGAACTGAAGAGCATGCTGGGCCATATCTTTTTCGGCTATATTCTTATTCTCCATATGATCCTCCATGTTTTGAATCCATCGGTCTGTCTCCCATTGATTCATCGGTCCAGAAAATACAAGCTCATCTCCATTCATCCTCTATTGGGTCCATGGGTTTTGGGGTGGGATAAGAGAGATAGAGAGGGATACACACAAGAGAAACAATGGTTTTGAAATATAGATTTTTATTTGTGACTGTCAGAAAAACATCAAACAAATGACAGCTCATCATCGTCGCATCTAACGTAGGTATATAACAGGGGTTTAGTCTTCTAAAGGTCAATAAATCTTCAAGGTCGCCAAACTCTTCAAGTCTTGTTCAAGTCTCCAATGGCTTCTTCCCATCGTGCTTGTCCTTCTCAAGTTCTTTTGCCAGATCATCTCCGTTGACGTGGAGTCTCTTGTGATGTCTTGTAAACCATAATGGCATAAACACAAGTAGCTTGCATGCATGTAGGCAGACATGAACAGACTGAAGGAAATACGTTATTTATATTTCCTTATATCATGATAAATGTTTATTATTCATGCTAGAATTGTATTAATCGGAAACTTGATACATGTGTGGATACATAGACAAAACAGAGTGTCCCTAGTATGCCTCTACTTAACTAGCTCGTTGATCAAAGATGGTTATGTTTCCTAACCATAGACATGTGTTGTTATTTGATTAACGAGATCACATCATTAGGAGAATGATGTGATGGACATGACCCATCCGTTAGCTTAGCATAATGATCGTTTAGTTTTATTGCTATTGCTTTCTTCGTGACTTATACATGTTCCTCTGACTATGAGATTATGCAACTCCCAAATACCGGAGGAACACCTTATGTGCTATCAAACGTCACAACGTAACTGGGTGATTATAAAGATGCTATACAGGTGTCTCCGAAGGTGTTTGTGGTGTTGGCATAGATCAAGAATAGGATTTGTCACTCCGAGTGTCGGAGAGGTATCTCTGGGCCCTCTCGGTAATACACATCATAATAAGCCTTGCAAGCAAATGATGAGTTAGTCATGAGATGATGTATTACGGAATGAGTAAATAGACTTGCCGATAACGAGATTAAACTAGGTATGATGATACGGACAATCGAATCTCGAGCAAGTAACATACCGATGACAAAGGAAACAACATATGTTGTTATGCAATTTGACCAATAAAGATCTTCGTAGAATATGTAGGAGCCAATATGAGCATCCAAGTTCCGCTATTGGTTATTGATCGGAGATATGTCTCGGTCATGTACACATAGTTCTCGAACCCGTAGGGTCTGCACGCTTAACGTTCAATGACGATTTGTATTATGATTTATGTGTTTTTGATGATTGAAGTTTGTTCGGAGTCTCGGATGAGATCACGGACATGACGAGGTGTCTCGAAATGGTCGAGACATAAAGAATGATATATTGGATGATATTATTCGGACACCAAATGAGCAGATAAATATCGGAGTGCCAGAAGGGTTATCGGAACCACCGGAGAAGTAATGGGCCTTATTGGGCTTTAGGGGAGAGAGAGGAAGGCAGCCAAGGTCTGGCCGCGCACCCCCCCCCCTATGGGCCTAGTCCGAATTGGACTAGGGGAAGGGGCGACGCCCCCTCCTTCCTTCTCTTCTCCCTCCTTTCCTTCTTCTCCTAGTTGGACTAGGAAAGGGGGGTTCCTACTCTTAGTAGGAGTAGGATTGCCCCCTTGGGCGTGCCTGATAGGGGCCGGCCGGCCTCTCCCCTAGCTCCTTTATATACAGGGGCAGGGGGCACCGAAGAACACACAAGTTGACAATTGTTTTAGCCGTGTGCGGTGCCCCCCTCCACTGTTACTCACCTCAAGTCATATTGTCGCGGTGCTTAGGCGAAGCCGTGCGCAAATCACATCATCAACACCGTCGCCACACCGTCGTGCTGATGGAACTCTCCCTCGTCCTCAACGGGATCAAGAGCTCGAGGGACGTCATCGTGCTGAACGTGTGCTGAACACAGAGGTGCCATACATTCGATGCTTGGATCGGTTGGATCATGAAGACGTTCGACTACATCAACCGCGTTACTAAACGCTTCCGCTTTCGGTCTACGAGGGTACCTGGATGATAACCCACAAGTATAGGGGATCGCAACAGTTTTCGAGGGTAGAGTATTCAACCCAAATTTTTTGATTCGACACAAGGGGAGCCAATGAATATTCTCAAGTATTAGCAATTGAGTTGTCAATTCAACCACACCTGAAAGACTTAATATCTGCAGCAAAGTATTTAGTAGCAAAGTAGTTGTGACGCCCCGAGACCGTTGTGCCAGGTGTCTTCGAGTTATTTGTTGTTGTTGCCATGTCTTTTGCTTGCGTGTTGCATCTTGTCATGTCATCATGTGCATTGCATCATCATGTTTTCAAAACCTGCATTCGTCCAGGTTCCCCCAGTTCCTTCCGTTGTCCATTTTGAGCCCAACCACACTTGCACGCGCCCGCGGCATGTCCGAAATAGTATTTTATAAGTGGCCGGAAAATGTTCTCGGAATGGGATGAGAGTTGACGTGTGGTCTTATTATAGTGTAGATAGACCGCCTGTCAAGTTTCATCGCATTCGGAGATCGTTTGACGCCCCAACGGATAACTATAGCGACATTATAGTCGGTCTAACGTCGGACGTTTTCGGTCTCCGAAAACAGTCGCCGGGTCTCCCTCTCTTCTCTTCTCTCAGCTCGAGACCGTCTACACAGCTCACTACCTACCGCCAGGTCCAACCTAACCTCTCTCGTCAGCCCGTAGCCCCCCTCGCGCGCGTCCGAAATTGTCCCGGACCCGACCCGGGCAGTCGTCACCGTTGCGATCAGATCATCCCCAAACATCTACAAAACGTCACCGTTTTCTTATATGGGCTCCCTAGCCTATTTTTTTCCGTCCGTCCAATTAAGATCGGAGGGACCAAATGCCCCTATCCAAAAATCCACTTACTACATATAGACCAATCCCTAATCCCTAGGGATCCTCCTAGCCGCCGCCACCGCACTGTCTCTTCTCTGTTTTCCGTGTTCGACCAACCATCGCGCTTCGTTCCTCGATCCCCTTGCCGAACAAACTGCAAGCCGCGGCAGCAGCAGTCCCTGTCCACCTCGACTTCACGCTCCCGGAGACGTTCAACGCCAGCAGCTCCTCGCGTTCGCGCGCCGCCGTGAACATCACCGCAGCAGCCGGTCGACCCCGCCTCTCCTGCCCGTTGACCGCGCCGCCGGAGCCCTGCATCGCGCCAAGCGTCGCCGGCGCCCCATGTCCCGCCGCCCGGATCCGTCTCCCGAGCGGCGAGGACCCCGTCGTCGGACCAGCAGGTCCACTTGCCCTTGCCCCTTTCCTTTTCCCCCGGTTCTCCTTCTCCTCTAACCATCTCTCTCTTCGGCTCATGAACCCTCGTCGCTCGCTGCCCTCTCATTCGTCTTCCTGCGGATCCAGTCCTCCTGTTGCCGCCTCGCTAGCCTCACTCACGCCCCTGCTCGCCGGCGCCAAGTCCCTGTCGTCGCTGCTCCATTTTCCTGCCAAACAGAGGACGCTCGCTCGTCCCAGCCGCGTTGACCATCGATCCACGACACCTAAGCACCCGCGGGTCGGCCTCCTCCGCGCCAAGGCCCAACTCCTCTTCGCCAGATCCGCCGGCCTCCCTCTGCTTCCAACTGGGCCGAGGCCCATGGCGAGGACGCGTCCAGCCCCTCCCCTGTTCCTGTTGGGCCGGCCAGTTTCGGCCCGTATGTGTTTTTTTCCTGGTTCTATGATTTGTCCATTTATCCAGAGAACTGCAGTTTTACAGAAAAACCCTCCATGTTCATGCATATAATAACTTCAGAACTGTGCATCATATGGAAAAACTTTATATATGAAACTTGCTTAAAATTGTGTCTAGTTTCATAATATGTCACTTTCATCCATGTTCCAAATGTTTAAAATGTTGTTTGCATATATTTGCCCCTATGCCATGTTAAAATGATTTAATTCATAACTAAATAACCGTAACTCCGAATTTAATAAACTTTATATGTAAATGGGGTAGAATTTTGCCTAGTTTAACATGGTGGCATCATCTTGCATGCTTAATAACTATAAAATATGGTTTAGGGCAGAACAGGACCAAACCTAATATATGCACATGGGGATTTAACGGAATAGTTGTTCGTTGTTTCCGGCCTCATTTAACCTTGACTAGATAGGTAGTTTTCATTTGCTTCACCCTCTTGCCATGCTAATCAACATTTAATATTGTTGGGGTGCATAAACGAGAGAGAACTAAATAATTGATGTGGTGTTTGGTCAATATGCATCCCGATGCATATTGAGCTCCACTTAATTTGTAGGATTGCTTGTGCACTTTGCCATGCCATGCATACGTAAACCGGACATGCATCATACTTGATTGTGCATCATGCCATGATTATATGATGGTTGTTTACCATGATTGTTTGCTTCTTTCCGGTGTTGCTTCTTCGGGTTGGTTCCGTTAACGTCGAGTTTGTGAGGACCCGTTTGTCTACATCCGTTTGTCTTCTTCATGGACTCGTTCTTCTTCCTTGCGGGATTTCAGGCAAGATGATCATACCCTCGAAATCACTTCTATCTTTGCTTGCTAGTTGCTCGCTCTTTTGCTATGCCCATGCTGCGATACCTTCCATTTGCTTATCATGCGTCCCATATTGTTAAACCAAGCCTCTAACCCACCTTGTCCTAGCAAACCGTTGATTGGCTATGTTACCGCTTTGCTCAGCCCCTCTTATAGCGTTGTTAGTTGCAGGTGAAGATTGAAGTTTGTTCCTTGTTGGAACATGGAGATCGTTCCTTGTTGGAACATTGTTTACTTGTTGGGATATCACAATATATCTTATTTAATTAATGCATCTATATACTTGGTAAAGGGTGGAAGGCTCGGCCTTATGCCTGGTGTTTTGTTCCACTCTTGCCGCCCTAGTTTCCGTCATATCGGTGTTATGTTCCTGGATTTTGCGTTCCTTATGCGGTTGGGCTATAATGGGAACCCCTTGACAGTTCGCCTTAAGCAAAGCTCTTCCAGCAATGCCCAACATTGGTTTTACCATTTGCACTAACAACCTACCACCTTCCCTTGGGTTCTGCAGACTCAAGGGTCATCTTTATTCTAACCCCCCCCCCCCCCCCCCCCGGGCCAGTGCTCCTCTGAGTGTTGGTCCGAACTAGAGTCATGTGCAGCGCCCCCTCGGGGAAACTCGAGGTTTGGTTTTAGTTGTATGGAGAGCTCATCTGAGTGTGCCCTGAGAAAGAGATATGTGCAGCTCCTATCGGGGTTTGTCGGCACATTAGGGCGGTGTTGCTGGTTTAGTTTTACCCTGTCGAAATGTCTTGTTGTACCGGGATACCGAGTCTGATCGGAACGTCTCGGGTGGAGGTCTATTCCTTCGTTGACCGTGAGAGCTTGTGATGGCCTAAGTTGGGACACCCCTGCAGGGATTTGAACTTTCGAAAGCCGTGCCCGCGGTTATGGGCAGATGGGAATTTGTTAACGTCCGGTTGTAGAAAACCTGAAGCCGACCTTAATTAAAATGAATCAACTGCGTGTGTAACCGTGATGGTCTCTTTCCGGCGGGGTCCGGGAAGTGAACACGGTTGTTGGAGTTATGCTTGACGTAGGTTGTTCTAGGATCACTTCTTGATCATACTTTTATCGACCGTGCTTTGCCTTCTCTTCTCGCTCTCATTTGCGTATGTTAGCCACCATATATGCTAGTCGCTTGCTGCAGCTCCACCTCATACCTTTACCTTACCCATAAGCTTAAATAGTCTTGATCGCGAGGGTGTGAGATTGCTGAGTCCCCGTGACTCACAGATACTTCCAAAACCAGCTTGCAGGTGCCGATGAGTCCGTGCAGATGACGCAACCCAGCTCAGGAGGAGCTCGATGAAGATCTTGTCCTTTACTTTGTTTCGTTCTAGTTGATCAGTAGTGGAGCCCAGTTGGGGTCGATCGGGGGCCTTTGTCGCTTTTGGGGTTCTTCTTTTATTTTGGTTCCGTAGTCGGACCTTGATTGTATCTGTTTGATGTAATGCTTTATTCATGTAATTGTGTGAAGTGGCGATTGTAAGCCAACTATGTATCTCTTTCCCTTATGTATTACATGGGTTGTGTGAAGATTACCTCACTTGCGACATATGCCTTCAATGCGATTATGTCTCTAAGTCGTGCCTCGACACGTGGGAGCTATAGTCGCATCGAGGGTGTTATAGTAGTATGGAAGTAACGGTAACGGTGGTAAAAGTAACAGTAGCAGTTTTTGTAGCAATCGTAATAGTGGCAACGGAAAAGTAAATAAGCAAAGATCAATATGTGAAAAGCTCATAGGCAATGGATCAATGATGGATAATTATGTCGGATGCGATTCCTCATGCAACAATTATAACATAGGGTGACACAGAACTAGCTCCAATTCATCAGTGTAATGTAGGCATGTATTCCGAATATAGTCATACGTGCTTATGGAAAAGAACTGGCATGACATCTTTTGTCCTACCCTCCCGTGGCAGCGAGGTCCTATTGGAAACTAAGGGATATTAAGGCCTCCTTTTAATAGAGTACCGGACCAAAGCATTAACACTTAGTGAATACATGAACTCCTCAAACTACGGTCATCACCGGGAGTGGTCCCGATTATTGTCACTTCGGGGTTGCCGGATCATAACACATAGTACGTGACTAATGACTTGCAAGATAGGATCAAGAACGCACATATATTCATGAAAACATAATAGGTTCACATCTGAAATCATGGCACTCGGGCCCTAGTGACAAGCATTAAGCATAGCAAAGTTATAGCAACATCAATCTTAGAACATAATGGATACTAGGGATCAAACCCTAACAAAACTAACTTGATTACATGGTAAATCTCATCCAACCCATCACCGTCCAGCAAGCCTACGATGGGATTATTCACGCACAGCGGTGAGCATCATGAAATTGGTGATGGCGGATGGTTGATGATGACGATGGCGACGGATTCCCCTCTCCGGAGCCCCAAACGAACTCCAGATCAGCCCTCCCGAGGAAGATTAGGGCTTGACGGCGGCTCCGTATCGTAAAACACGATGAATCCTTCCCTCTGATTTTTTTTCTCCCCGAAAGTGAATATATGGAGTTGGGGTTGAGGTCGGTGGAGTCCCAGGGGGCCCACGAGGCAGGGGGTGTGCCCAGGGGGGCGCCCTGCACCCTCATGGATAGGGTGTGGGCCCCCTGATGCTGATTCTTTTTCCGATATTTTTTATCAATTCCAAAACGTGTCTCCGTGGATTTTCAGGTCATTCCGAGAACTTTTATTTTTGCACAAAAATAACACCATGGCAGTTCTGCTGAAAACAGCGTCAGTCCGGGTTAGTTCCATTCAAATCATGCAAGTTAGAGTCCAAAACAAAGGGCAAAAGTGTTTGGAAAAGTAGATACATTGGAGACGTATCAGTGGACACACTCTCCCCGCTCGTTGCTATGCTTCTCCTAGATAGATGTTGCGTGATCGTAGGATTTTTTTTGAAATACTACATTCCCCATCAGTGGCATCATGAGCCAGGCCTATGCGTAGATGATATGCACGAGTAGAACACAAAGAGTTGTGGGCGATACTAGTCATACTGCTTACCAGCATGTCATACTTTGATTCGGCGATATTGTTGGATGAAGCGGCCTGGACCGACATTACATGACCGCGTTCATGAGACTGGTTCTACCGACGTGCTTTGCACATAGGTGGCTAGCGGGTGTCAGTTTCTCCAACTTTAGTTGAATCGAGTGTGACTATGCCCGGTCCTTGTTGAAGGTTAAAACAACACACTTGACGAAAATTCGTTGTGGTTTTGAGGCGTAGGTAAGAATGGTTCTTGCTAAGCCCATAGCAGCCACGTAAAACTTGCAACAACAAAGTAGAGGACGTCTAACTTGTTTTTGCAGGCCATGTTGTGATGTGATATGTGCTACCTCTTGAGCACTGCGTTGGATTTCCCCGAAGAGGAGAGGATGATGTAGCAAAGTAGCGTAAGTATTTCCCTCAGTTTTTGAGAACCAAGGTATCAATCCAGTAGGAGACTACGCGTGAGTCCCTCGTACCTACACAAATAACAAACTCCTCGCAACCAACGCGATAAAGGGGTTGTCAATCCCTTCACGGCCACTTGCAAAGATTAAAACTGATAGAGATGACAGATAATATTTTTGGTATTTTTGGTATAGGGATGCAAGGTAAAATAAAAGGCAAAATAAAAAGCAAAGCAATAATAAAGTGATGATAGATTGATATGATGAGAATAGACCCGGGGGCCATAGGTTTCACTAGTGGCTTCTCTCAAGAGCATAAGTATTCTATGGTGGGTGAACAAATTACTGTTGAGCAATTGACAGAATTGAGCATAGTTATGAGAGTATCTAGGTATGATCATGTATATAGGCATCACGTCCGAGACAAGTAGACCGAAACGATTCTGCATCTACTACTATTACTCCACTCATCGACCGCTATCCAGCATGCATCTAGAGTATTAAGTTATAAAACAGAGTAACGCCTTAAGCAAGATGACATGATGTAGAGGGATAAATTCATGAAATATGATAAAAACCCCATCTTGTTATCCTCGATGGCAACAATACAATACATGCCTTGCTGACCCTACTCTCACTGGGAAAGGACACCGCAAGATTGAACCCAAAGCTAAGCACTTCTCCCATTGCAAGAAGAACCAATCTAGTTGGCCAAACCAAACTGATAAATCGAAGAGACTTGCAAAGATAACCAATCATACATAAAAGATTTCAGAGAAGAATCAAATATTGTTCATAGATAATCTTGATCATAAACCCACAATTCATCGGTCTCAACAAACACACCGCAAAAAGAAGATTACATTGAATAGATCTCCACAAGAGAGGGGGGAACATTGTATTGAGATCCAAAAAGAGAGAAGAAGCCATCTAGCTAATAACTATGGACCCAAAGGTTTGAGGTAAACTACTCACACTTCATCGGAGGGGCTAGGATGATGTAGAAGCCCTCCGTGATCAATTGCCCCCTCCGGCGGAGCTCCGGAAAAGGCCCCAAGATGGGATCTCGTGGATACAGAAGGTTTTGGCGGTGGAATTAGGGTTTTGGCTCCGTACTTGGTCGTTTGGGGGTACGTAGGTATATATAGGAGGAAGAAGTACGTCGGTGGAGCTTCAGGGGGGCCACGAGGCAGGGGGCGCGCCTCGGGTGGGTGGGCGCGCCCTCCACCCTCATGGCCTCCTCGAAGCTTCCCTGGCATAGGGTCCAAGTCTCCTGGATCACGTTCGGTGAGAAAATCACGTTCCCAAAGGTTTCATTCCGTTTGGACTCCGTTTGATATTCCGTTTCTTCGAAACACTGAAATAGGCAAAAAACAGCAATTCTGGGCTGGGTCTCCGGTTAATAGGTTAGTCCCAAAAGTAATATAAAAGTGAATAATAAAGCCCAATATGGTCCAAAACAGTAGATAATATAGCATGGAGCAATCAAAAATTATAGATACGTTGGAGACGTATCAGGCATCCCCAAGCTTTATTCCTGCTCGTCCTCGAGTAGGTAAATGATAAAAAAGAATTTTTGATGCGGAGTGCTACTTGGCATAATTTCAATGTAATTCTTCTTAATTGTGGTATGAATATTCAGATCCGAAAGATTCAAGACAAAAGTTCATATTGACATAAAAATTATAATACTTCAAGCATACTAACGAAGCAATTATGTCATCTCAAAACAACATGGCCAAAGAAAGCTCATCCCTACAAAATCATATAGTTTAGTAATGCTCCATTTTCGTCACACAAGAATACTCTCATCATGCACTTGAGGAGGCCCATTGTTGGAATATACAAGCCAAGTTCTATAATGAAAAATTCCCACTAGTATATGAAAGTGACAAAACAAGAGACTCTCTATCATGAAGATTATGGTGCTACTTTGAAGCACAAGTGTGGCAAAGGATAGTAACATTGTCCCTTCTCTCTTTTTCTCTCATTTTTTTCTTTTTCTTTTTTTTGGGCCTTCTCTTTTTTATGGCATTTCTCCCCCCTTTTTTATATTATTATACCTCACTTGGGACAATGCTCTAGAAAATGATGAGCATCACACCTCTATTTATTTACAACTCGATGATTACAACTCAGTACTTAGAACAAAGTATGACTCTATATGAATGCCTCCGGTGGTGTACCGGGATATGCGATGAATCAAGAGTGACATGTATGAAAGAATTATGAACGGTGGCTTTGCCACAAATACTATGTCAACTACATGATCATGCTAGCAATATGACAATGATGAATGTGTCATGATGAACGGAATGGTGGAAAGTTGCATGGCAATATATCTCGGAATGGCTATGGAAATGCCATAATAGGTAGGTATGGTGGCTGTTTTGAGGAAGATATAAGGAGGTTTATGTGTGAAAGAGCGTATCATATCATGGGGTTTGGATGTACTGGCGAAGTTTGCACCAACTCTCAATGTGAGAAAGGGCAATGCACGGCACCGAAGAGGCTAGCAATGATGGAAGGGTGAGAGTGCGCGTATAATCCATGGACTCAACATTGTTCATAAAGAACTCACATACTTATTGCAAAAATCTACAAGCCATCAAAAACCAAAGCACTACGCGCATGCTCCTAGGGGATAGATTGGTAGGAAAAGACCATCGCTCGTCCCCGACCGCCACTCATAAGGAAGACAATCAAATAACACCTCATGTTTCAAATTTTTACATAACGTTTACCATACGTGCATGCTATGGGACTTGCAAACTTCAACACAAGCATTCTTCAAATTCACAAATACTCAACTAGCACGACTTTGATATTATTACCTCCATATCTCAAAACAATCATCAAGCATCAAACTTCTCTTAGTATTCAACATACTCCTAAGAAAGTTTTACTATTTTTGTATACCTAGCATATTAAGATCATTAAGCAAATTACCATACTATTCAAGACTCTCAAAATAATCTAAGTGAAGCATGAGAGATCAATAGTTTCTTTAAAACAAATCCACCACCGTGCTCTAAAAGATATAAGTGAAGCACTAGAGCAAAATTATATAGCTCAAAAGATATAAGTGAAGCACATAGAGTGTTCTAACAAATTCCAATTCATGTATGGCTCTCTCAAAAGGTGTGTACAGCAAGGATGATTGTGGTAAACTAAAAAGCAAAGACTCAAATCATACAAGACGCTCCAAGCAAAAGACATATCATGTGGTGAATAAAAATATAGCTGCAAGTAAAGTTACCGATGGAAGTAGACGAAAGAGGGCATGCCTTCCAGGGCATCCCCAAGCTTTGACTTTTTGGTGTCCTTGGATTATCTTGGGGGTGCCATGGGCATCCCCAAGCTTAGGCTCTTGCCACTCCTTGTTCCATAATCCATCAAAATATTTCACCCAAAACTTGAAAACTTCACAACACAAAACTCAACAGAAATCTCGTGAGCTCTGTTAGCGAAAGAAAACAAAAGACCACTTCAAGGTACTGTAATGAACTCATTCTTCATTTATATTGGTGTTAAACCTACTATATTCCAACTTCTCTATGGATTATAAACTATTTTACTAGCCATAGATTCATCAAAATAAGCAAACAACACACGAAAAACAGAATCTGTCAAAAACAGAACAGTCTGTAGTAATATGTAACTAACGCAAACTTCTGGAACCCAAAAAATTCAGCCAAAATAGGAAGACCTAGGCAATTTGTTTATTATTATTTTTTGAACCTTGAACAGTAGGAGAACCTCCTACTGTTATAAACTTATATTATTGAAACTTTATACAATTTACATGATAACTATACATGTATCTACCCGCCACTTTGGGGGGTGGAGAGGGAACTAAGCTATGGAGGCAAGTATGAGAGGGATATGATGTTTGTGTTTTTCCTTGACCCTATAGGTAAGGAGAGAGAAATCCTTCTTAAGTCTGTCCAGCCAAGATGTCTTTGTTGGTGTAATCCCCCTGAAGTGTTTATTATTGCGTTCCTTCCATATGCTCCACGCCGCGAGTAAGAACACCTCCATAAAGAGAGGTCGGTCCCAACTGTTTTTGGCCAAAGTGACCATTTGTAACCTCGAGGCTCCTTGTGTCCAAGAAAGACCAAGACTAGTCCAGCATTCAGCACTGAAGTGGCATTCAAAGAACAAGTGCTCCAAGGTTTCCTCAATTTGTAGCCCACATAGGATACAGTTGTGATCCTCTCCAATGTTGTAATGTCTACGTTAAGCATATTCCTGGTGTTGAGACGGTCGGAGAGCAGCAGCCAACCAAAGACCTTAATTTTCATTGTGGATCTTGATTTCCATATCCACCGAAAAGCTTCATCTGCCCGAATGTCTCTGAAGTAGAACATGTAGTATTTGCGTGCAGTGAATTGCGTTGATCCCCAGGCATATGACCAAATATTTTGCTCCTCGGATAAGGTTACCGTGGCCAAGTCAGACTGAAGTTGGCGGACCTCGGCGTGTGCTTGTTCCGAGAGTGGGAGGTGGAACGCCTCTCGGAGTGACGTGATGGACAAGAAATCCCTGACTGAGATGTCCTCATTGATGATGTATGAGAACGCGCGTGGATATTTGTCCGCAATAATGTTATCAACCCATAAATCTTTCCAGAAAAGAACATTCCTGCCGTCTGCCACTTGGATGTTGGTGATTCCCCTATATATGGGCATTAGTTTTGCGACGTCACGCCACCAGAATGACCCACACGTATCCGAGGTGTGTGGTATTTGGTTGGTGTAATATGTGTCCCAAACGAGCTGAACCCATGGTACGTCCCAGGCATTGTAAAATTTGTGCAAGTATTTGAGCAGTAGGGCATCACCTTGAATTCTGAGATCGATCACCCCTAGACCTCCACATTCCTTAGGTCGGCATACCATATTCCATGAGGCTAGAGAGTTACATTTATCTCCTTGTTCAGCTTTTTTGGTCCACAAGCATCTCCTTCTTATTTTGTCCAAGAGCTCAATAATCTTGATTGGCAACCGGAGTGTACACAGAGCAAATATGATCAAGGAGGTGATAACTGAATTGAGCAGGGAGAATTTTGCACCATAAGAGATCATGTTGAGAGTAGCCGTTAGTCTTCTTTCAACAGAGCAAACCAGTGGCATGAGCTCAAGAATGGTTGGGCGGGTAGTTCCAAGGGGGAGACCCAAATAGGTAAAAGGCAATTTGTGAAAGTTCATCGGGATTAGACTTGATTTGTGAAAGTTTATTTTCAGCCCAATGGACGTTGCATGGTCATTTAAAATATCTCTGATCACCGCAGCTTGTTGGATGCATGCAGGCTGCACCAGAATGGTGTCATCCGCGTACTGAATCACAGGACAGTCCTTCTGATTTGTGGAGGGAAACGGTAGTTGGATCAGGTTGTGAGCAAAGGCATCGTTGATGGCTGCTTGGAGAAGGTCGGCCACCAGAACAAAGATGAGGGGGGAGAGAGGGTCCCCCTGTCTGACCCCGCATTTACAATGGAATTGACGGCCGGGAGTGCCATTAAGAAGGACAGATGACTTGCCTGAAGAAAAAATGCACCGAATTCAACCCAGCCATTTGTCATTAAATCCCATGCTTTCCATGATCTTAATCATTGCCTCATGCTCGATCGTATCAAACGCTTTGGCAAAATCTAATTTGAGGAGCATGATCTCTTTTTTGGATGATTGGCACTGATATATATATATTCGTAAGCCCAAGCAAGACAGTCCTGTATAGTCCGGCCTTTGAGAAAGCCATATTGATTTCTATGCACGATCTTGAGGATGATTTTTTGCAGTCTATTTGCCAGTAGTTTAGTAACGACTTTGAGGCAGCAGTTAAGAAGTGTGATCGGTCTATAGTCATTGATAGATTCTGGAGAGCCAACTTTAGGGATGAGTGTGATGAAGCCATCATTAATACTTTCCAAATTGAGCTCCCCATTGTGGAATTGATTGCACAGGTTGTAAAAATCCTCCTTGATAACTGGCCATCATCGTTTTAAGAACAGTCCATTAAATCCGTCCGGACCCGGGGCTCTATCCGCAGGCATTTCTCTGACCACTTTGTCGATTTCCTCATGGGTAAAAGGAATGGTCAGGTCATCCAGTCCCTCGATTTTTTTGATTATTCTGGCTAAGTCAAACTTCATATTGCAAGGCCGTGACGAACCCATCTGCTCTTTAAACGTTTGAAAAAATAGAGATTCTTTGCCAGCATGATCCTCAACTATTGTGCCATCCGAGGTTGTTAGAGAAGCAATATTATTCCTCCTGTACCTTTCAGAAGCCAAGGCTTGAAAGAATTTTGATGGCTCATCTCCAAACTGAACCCATCGAATGGTGCAACGCTTTTTCTAGTAAGCTTGCTAATATCGTAGTAATCTTAGAATGTGAGCTTTGAGGATGCGTCGAAAGTTGGCTTCAGGTATAGATAAAGTCCGTTTGTTTTCCAGTTCATCGATCTCACAGAGGGCTTTGTTTGAATTCTCAATGGCCACTGAAAGTTTAGATATGCCTTTGCTCCAGTGTTTAAGATCCCGTCGTAGTGTTTTGAGTTTGCGACAGAGCACAGTGGCAGTATTCGTGGAGTGTAGTGGTTTGGCCCAAGAAGTCTCGACAATATGCATAAAACCCGGATGCTGAACCCCAAATTATTCAAATCGAAATAACTTGGATTTCGGGATGTTTGTTTCAATAGTAACCACACAAGGAGTATGATCGAAGACGGGCTTGCCAAGTGGTTTGACCAAGGTTTTAGGGTATGAAGAAGTCCAGTTTGTGCTTGTGAAAAACCAATCCAATCCCCTTCCATCAAAAGGCTGATCTGTGCAATACCGTTGAAGGTTTGCTCCATGAATCACATTACTTCCCTTCTGAAGTGTCAGATCACCCCCTTGGCATGGTTTGTTTGGGTTTGCTTCCTCTGTTATTCGGGACATGGTAGTAGGTACTACCTTTGAGCTAGATGAAACTGAAGTTGAGGAGCACACGGTGATTTCATTTGTCCCTCATGATGCTGCACTCAACATGCGCCTCACCTCTTTTGGTCCAGAAGTGTGGATTGTTTATGTGGATTTTCCTTATGACTATCAGACACAACACTACATGCATAAGTCTGTAGATTCCTTTGGTGCTTGGTTGACTGGAATAATCCTAGAGGGGATAGGAGGCTGGTTCTTGTTAAAGTTAGAGTGATTCATTTGCATTTAGTGCCCAAGAGTCTGGTTATTCGTCAGTTAGGGGGAGCACGACAATGTTGGACTGTAACAGTCACTATGCTGCGAAGCAATGACTGGAATGCTCACCTACCTGAAGTTCCACCGGCTGGAGAAGATCCACCACCTCCTGATGGTATCCCACATCCGCTGCATGGAGAAGGTATGAATGCTGAACAGCTATACCAGCAGCAACTTCATAACTGGCTGGCTCAGAATGTTGTGGCAGATGCTGCTGCCAATGGAGAAGGAAATGTGGTGGTTGATGCAGGAAATGATGTTGAAATCCATCCTGAGTGGGGAGTGTGGCCTCCTTCACCTCCACAAGCACCACCTGTTCTTTATAACTTTCAGCAATGGTTGGCTGGTGAGGGATTGCAGGTAGATCATGGCATTGTACCACCACACAATCTGAATGACAGTCCTGGGGCTGCATGGAATGACTCAATTTCAATGCCTTCTAGTTCTGACTCAAGTGCAACTATTTCTGATTCATATGTGCTGGTGCCTGTCACTCTTATGAACCAATTCTGGCCACAAGAGGCTTCTTCTGTTCCTCCAGCTAACAACCAGGTCTCTGATATGGTCAGTTATGAGAGCAACTCTTTAGTGCACATGCCAAGCTCTGGATCTGCTACTAGGCCAAGCAATGTTCTGGAACTGTCTCTGAATATTTCTGCTGCTGGACTGCAGCTTGATATGTAGGCAATTTGTTTATTGATCAGCAGCAATTGGAATCAGTATTTTATCACGTTCTGGTGATTTTTAACAATTCGGGCACTGAGCGCAAAGTTTTTGGAAATTACAGCAAGATCAAATAACTATCACCCAAGAAGATCCTATAGGTTTAACTTGGCACAAACACTAAATTAAGCATAAAAACACATCTAACCAGAGACTAAACAAAATTTGTTACTACTAAACAGAAGCAAAAAGCAAAAAACTAAAAATAAAATTGGGTTGCCTCCCAACAAGCGCTATCGTTTAACGCCCCTAGCTAGGCATAGAAAGCAAGGATAGATATAGGTATTGCCATAATAGTGGTACGGCAAATCATGAAAACTTCTCTCATATTCTCTACGTTCAGCAGCAAGTTTTCTTTGAGGCAAGCAAAAATAATCAAAAGGGCTAAATTTAATGGGACAAAAGTCCCCAAGATCAATCTCGGGAGGTATGGGTTCCTCCCTAGGCCCTTTGTATTGCACAACCAATTCATCATTAAGAGCATTCTTTTGGCAAAAAGCTACAAGCCTTCGTTCAAGAGGAAAACCTAGTCCATTATTCTGAATAGCAAAATCATCATTAAGCTCGGAAATTTTATCAACTAGAACATCGGCAGGAACCTTTTTCCTAAGATTTTCATTATAAGCAATATGATCTAAAGATTGTAAACGCATCATATCTTCTTGATTAAAAAGGATGGCTTCAATGCGAGGATGACTAGCATCTACCCTATAATGCGCAAAGATTTCTTTGGCCTCTTTTATTATAAATCTAAACTCATGAGCCAAAAAGATGGTGGCGGCACACTTAACAGAAGAATGCTCAATATTAGAGAATTCTAAGAAAACTCTTTGTATGCAAGGATGCATGTGCATAAATTGTCTTTCAAGTTCAACTATAAGCATGGCAACACTAGTAGAAAAAGGGTCAAACGTGAAGCACATTAGTGCCGGTTTGAATTTGAGCTGGCACTAATGTGTACATTAGTGCCGGTTCGTGGCGGCGATCAATAGTACCGGTTCGTGGCGAACCTTTAGTACCGGTTCATGCCACGAACCGGTACTAAAGAGGCCGTGTCAGCCTACGGTCAGGCTATGGCCCCACCATCACCATTTAGTGCCGGTTCGTGCCACGAACCGGTACTAATGAGGTTATGGCAAGCTGTTTTTAGTCCCACCTCGCTCCCCTAACAAGCCTTTTACCACCTTAAATATGTTATTTCTCAAACTATCACAAGCACTTGGTCTTCATTGAACTCTATGTGTAGAATTTGTGGCCGCAATATGAGTCTTCATCGGTTTATAAATCGTTGATGACTCATATTGACAATTCAGATTGTACACACAAAGATCATTGATGATCAAAGTATTTTTGATGTATAAGATCATATTGATAATTTAGACTGTAAAGAAATATAATATCATGATCTAAGTGCTCTTATATTTTCTGCGTTCAGTATGCACCATTCAAAGCGACGTCATCAACTTTCAACCGTTTATGCCTTCATTTGTTATTTTTCATGCATTTAATGATTTGTTTTCAGAACTAAATGACCTGGAAATTGAAAAGCACTACAAATGAACTCTGAAAAAGTTGAAACTTGGCATGGTATCATCATTTCACCCACATATCATGTTCAAAAAAGTAGAGAGGGTTACGGCAAAAACTGGATGCACTTCGTTTACAAACTGGACAATCTCTTTCGAAGTATTCGGGTTTATGACGAAATTAAACTCATCTGTTACAAAGGCATTTCATTTTTTTAAACTTATTACAACTCCAGACTTTTTGTGCATTCAGTATGCACCATTCAACTGCTAGGCGGGAGGAGCTCTTTAGTACCAGTTCCAACTGCTAGGCGGGAGGAGCTCTTTAGTACCGGTTCGTGGCGAACCTTTAGCACCGGTTCGTGCCACGAACTGGTACTAATGAGGTTGTGTCAGGTAAGGCTGGGGCCCCACGAGCACCGTTAGTACCGGTTCATGGCATGAACCAGTACTACAGTTTCTTAGTAAGTTTAGTTCCACCTCGCGAAGAGAGAGGGACTAGGAGCGGTTTATAAGCCCTGAGTGCAGAGACGATGAAGAAGAGGCTCAATGCTCACGTTGCTTAGCTTCAAGCCTTCAGGAATATGGTAGACTGCACGGAGCTATGTGCAGTGCAGTTTACACTATTCCGAAAGGCTTGAAGCTAATTAACGAGCATTGCACCTCTTTTTTATTTTTAATAACTTATTACAACTCCAGACTTCTTCTGTTATGGCAAAAACTAGTTGCACGTCGGCATTTCATTTTTTAAAACTTTGGTTATAACTCCAGACTTTGACCATCAAGTTTCGAAGAAAAGAAAAAATAGCAGAAAATAAAAAACTATAGCAGAAAAGAAAAAAACTATATAAAAAAACTACTCAGAAATAAATAGAAGAAAATAAATATAGCAGAAAAGAAAAAACTACTCAGAAATAAATAGAAGAAAAAATAAAGCAGAAAAGAAAAAAATATTTGCTACTTTTCATTCGTTTACAAAATGACCGTGAAATTGAAAATCACTACAAAATGAACTCTGAAAATGTTGAATTTTGGCAAACTAGATGAAAAACTACTCACAAATAAATAGAAGAAAATAAATATAACAGAAAAGAAAAAACTATACAAAAAACTACGCAGAAATAAATAGAAGAAAATAAAGCAGAAAAGGAAAAAACTATAAAAAAATTGGGGCGCTGCCCTGTGGGCCTGCTAGGCCACGGGCGTGCAATTACAGGCCCTAAAGGCCCAGCAGACTCACACGGTAGTGCGCAGAAGTTAGGCCCACAAGTCTGCTATATAGAGGAGTTCAAAGAGGTAGCCGCGGCTGGGTTTATAAACCAGTGCGGCTGCCCTTCGCCCGGCGAGGTGGGACTAAACTTTGCGTACTACGGGGTGGCAGCGCGAGGCCTTTAGTACCGGTTGGTGGCTCCAACCGGTACTAAAGACCACCCTTTAGTACCGGTTGGAGCCACCAACCGGTACTAAAGGCCTGCTCTTCCCGCCTCTTCGCCTGGCCAAAGTTGGCCTTTAGTATCGGTTGGTGGCTCCAACCGGTACTAAAGGCTCATCCTATATATACAGCACTTACAAAAATTTCAGTTACATCTCCCCACTTCGTCTCCAACCTCTCGCGACATCGCCGCGCGCCGCTCGATCCCATCGTCGCCGCCCGTCGCCCGTCGCCCGTCGTCCCCGCCGCCGCCCGTCGTCGTCGTCGTCTCGCGCCGCCGCCCCGAACGCCGCGCGCCGCCGTCCATCGTCGTCGCGCCGCGGTCCCGTACGTCTCTCGCTCTCGCGCGTACCGGCGCAGCGCGCGCGCGCACCCGGCCCGTACGCTTCTGTTACAAAGTGAATGTTTCTTCTTTAAGCTAGCCAGTGTAGGTGATGATTAGATAGCGGTAATGACTATGATGATTAAATAGTGGTAATTAATGATGATTTTTAGCTAGCTAGAGTTTATTTATTTATTAATATGTGATGATGATGATGATGATGACGACTACAACTCATTATAACGTAAAACAATCCTAAATTAAATTGATAACACAAATTTAAATGAAAAAGAAAAAATAAAACAAAAACCCACAAACATTTAGTACCAGTTGGTGTTACCAACCGGTACTAAACACTAGTGCAGAACCGGGCAATAGCACCGGTTCGTAAGGCCCTTTAGTGCCGGTTAGGTAACCGGCACTAAAGTGTGGGCACTAAAGCCCCCCCCCCTTTAGTACCGGTTCAGCACGAACCGGTGCTAAAGGGCAACCACGTGGCACGAGCCAGCTCCGGGGGCCGGGAGCCCTTTAGTACCGGTTGGTAACACCAACCGGTACTAAAATGTTTGGGGGGTTTTTGGTTTTATGATTTCTTTTTCATTTAATTTTGTGTTTTCCATTTTAATTCTTTTTCGTTTGCTGGTATTTTACGGTACTACACATTGTACACGTTATGCATATATATATATATATAGAATTTCTAGTAGAACCAATCATATATATATCATCAATGTCTCACAAACCACCATATTAATTTACACATACACACATGTATAGCTATATACAATTTCTCCTACATATGCATGTTGCCTTCGGAGCCAGTGGCATTAGCCTAATTGGTGCCTTCGGAGCACGATGACAATTGGAAGTGGTTCATGACCTGGTCGATGGGGGCGGTAGCGGGTAATAGTATTCTCCCTTCGGATTTATGACATGGTCGAGCAAAAATCCCGCTATTTCCTCTTGAAGTGCTTCTACGCGCTCCGTTTCTAAGAGCTTGTCCCGCACCTCTTTGAACTGTTAAGAAGGAGATCAATATGCATGTGTATTAGTTGTGTGACTAGATATCGATAATGGTGTAAAAATTGTGAATAGTGTTCTGACAAGCGTACCCATTCCTGTCTTTGAGATCTGCTCCTTTCGGACGCCATCATGCGAATGTTCTCGCAAACGCAGAATCCACACAGATCAGTCCCCTGCGCCTGCTTCAGGGCCTTTATTACGAGAATGGAATTTAATTTGATCAGATAATAATTAATCAAGCATGATAATTAAAGAGATGGCAGCTAGCTAGCTAGCCAGTACTACTTAATTACTTACCTTGGGTCGAAACCATTTTAGTTGTCGTTTCCATTCGCCTTCCGTGACGCTGATGAACCTTGCCCAAGCCCTGCCCGCCGACAAAGAAAATGAATAAAGGGGTTATTAAATAGTTCATATCATGAAATGACGAACTAAATAGGCCGAGATATGTAGTTAATAATGATTGAAATTACCTGTTGACTATCCCAAACAAGATGTTATAGTCACTATTTGCTTTGAGTAGCGAGTCCAGTATTTCAACTGTTCCGGCGTCAACTTTAATGATACACAAGATCCAGTGAAATCTGCATGCACACACGCTTGCATGTCTTAGATAAGCGGGCATATGTAAGCAAAAACATGTAGCTAGCTAGTAGGCAAAAACAGAGAATTTGTAGTACAAGAAAGTGTGACTCACTGGAAGTTGTAAGGAAGTAGTATATCTTCATTGTATTTGAGGCGCTTCAAGAACTCTAGCATGCTGTCCTCTACCTGCTTTTCATAATGCTTGTTTATTTTCCATGTGTATTCATTAACGGTGTTTGGGTCAATGAACCCAATGCCATAGCGTCCACCTTTTCTCATTTCATACATCTTCATCCTGCATAATACCACAGAAAAGAATATAGTGAGGATAATTACAGGTAATGATTGATCAAAAGGATCACTACAGCTAGCTTGAGACTTAAATTACAGAAAGAAATCACTTACAGACAATAGCAACTGACGATAGATTTGTCGAGTGCGTCTTGATTGTATAACTGAAACAGTTCAGAATACTCAACGGTCACAGGTTTCTCATGGTAGTAATGATCCTTCTTGACTTGCACCATGAGGGACTCTCGATCGGATCTCTTGGTAATGTTCATGTACCATTCATGTAATTCATACATTCTCGTTGGGAGCTTCTTGACCTCTTCTGGCTTGACCAAAGGTTGGCCCCGGGCATATTTCCGTTTTATTTCCTCCTCTTTAAGCACAGGCATGTCCTCGATCTCGAGGAGTTGTCCAACAGTGATTTTGAGAGTTTCAGCCTGCATTATATGCTCCTGGGTTATTACCACATCGCCCACCTCGGGAACGTAAACTGTTTGGCCACAATAATATTGGGCGCGTGTACTATCACGTGTTGTTGGCGGCACAACAAGCGGGGGGATCGATTGCGCCGCCTGTTCTCCCAGCTGGGCAACGGTTTTCCCGCATTTTTTGACAGCTGCTTGTTGTTTGCTCGAGCTCGAGCTCGCCTCCTTCTGTAGACGTTGTCGATGTAACTTCCTGATGTGGCGCTCATAGTCTGTGTCAACAGGCTTAGGAGCTGGTGGTTGAGCTATACGAATGAAGTGGTCAACTACTTCCACAGGCACTTTCTCCCTTGGCGGCAGTGGCGGTTTCGGTCCAAAATGGGCGTCGACTTCGGCCCGCACTATGGCATTGGTTTGCTCCTCGGTCCTGTCGTAAGCCCTCTCTGGAAGAGGAGTACTGAGATTTGGACCATATTTATATCGCTTGCCTCCGCCTGTACTTCCTGTACTATGACCTCGACTGGTACCGCTACGCACCATAGCTGCGGGGTGTCTCTTCTGCGATTGCTGAGGCGGCGGAGACGGCTGACGGGGCTGAGTTGGACGAGGAGGAGTGGCCTGAAGCTGTGCCGGACTTGGAGGAGGAGTGGCCTGAGGTTGTGCCGGACTTGGAGGAGGAGTGGACGTCTGACGCTGTGTCAGACTTGGAGGAGGAGTGGCCTGACACTTTGCCGGACTTGGAGGAGGAGGAGTGGCCTCACGCGTTGGTGGACTTGGAGCGGGAGTCTGCTGACTCGGTGGCGGACTTCGACGAGGAGTCGGGTGACGCGGTGTCGGTGGCCTTCGAAAGATGATGCAATCCTTTCTCCATAGGATGACATGATGTATGGCCTCTCCCAATGTGTGCTCGTCGTCACCTCCAGGAATGTCAAGCTGTAGCTCCGAATATGGGTCCACCACCTCATCAACCAAGACACGAGCATAGCCCGCTGGAATCGGGTTGCAATGGAAGGTTGCCTCGGGGGAATTTGAAAAAGCAACGGCGTCTGCCACCTTCATGGATATGTTCTTCATTTTGAAGTGTAGCTCACAGTTAGTGTTCTCCGTGATGTCATCCACGGGGTATCTATCCAGCACTGCGTCGCCCGGGGCAGAACCCACGCTGCTTCTCGGCATGGATGGGGCGGTGCTATCCAATGCTGGATCATCCGCTAGCTGCTGCAGATGCTGAGGCCCCCTTTGCTGGCTAAGTGAGTCGATCTGCTCCTGCTGCCGCTGGAATTTAACTGCCAATTCCGCTTGACTTGCTTCTAGGCCTTGAAGGCGTTCATAGTCCCGCTTCCTCTGCTCCTCCTCCATCTTCCTCTTCTTCTCCTCCGCAATCTTCTTTCTTGCACGGGTTCTGTAGTCGGCGTTCCAGTCCGAAAACCCCTCATACCACGGAATAGCGCCCTTGCCTCGTGTTCTTCCCGGGTGTTCAGGATTTCCCAGGGCACGCGTAAGCTCGTCGTTCTCTCTGTTGGGCTGGAACACCCCCGATCGAGCCTCTTCTATTGCAAAAGGTATCGCATCGTCGGCTCCGTTCAGACATGCCTTCGTCGAAACATTGCCTGTCTTCGGGTCCAACTCCCCCCCATGCGCATAGAACCAAGTCCTGCACCTGGGGGGGCAGCTCTTAGTAACCGGAGTGACACCTGCATCCTCCATCTCTTTCTCAGACTTATCCCACTTAGGCATTGCCAC
The DNA here is from genome assembly GCF_003073215.2 of Triticum urartu. NCBI lineage: Eukaryota > Viridiplantae > Streptophyta > Magnoliopsida > Poales > Poaceae > Triticum > Triticum urartu. The sequence goes on from NC_053023.1 coordinate 746,344,207, forward strand.
CGTGTAGCCACCTGGCCCTAGCTTATGGAACTTATCCTTTTTTCGGCATTCTTCTTGTTTATTCTCGACCGTTCCTTAGCTAATTCTGAATCCTTGAATTTCACAAAATTGTCCCAATGAGCACTTTGATTCTCTAGTATCCCCTCGAATACTGGAGTCTTCCTTCCTCCCTTGACGTACTTCTCCCACGTCGTTCTCTTGTGGTTCTTGAATGCAACCGCCATCTTCCTAAAAGCAGCGTCCTTGACTTTCTGCACATCTGCTTCTTTGAAATGATCTGGTAGGGTGAAATGTTCCATGAGAGTATCCCAAAGCAGTTTTTTTTTATTCTCGTCGACAAAAGTAACATTTGGACTTGGCTTTGCTGGCTTTCTCCATTCTTGAAGGGAGATCGGGAGTTGGTCCTTCACAAGAACTCCGCACTGACGAACGAACTTGTCCGCAATCTTCTTAGGCGCTAATGGTTCGCCATTAGGTTTGAATGCCTCGATATTGTACTTTACGCCCTCCTTCAACTTTTTGTTCGGGCCTCGTTTCGTCCTTTTGCCTAAAGATTTGCTCGATCCGGATGGCTGAAAGAAGAAAGATCGATTCGTTAATATATCTTCAACTCATTTAAAACATGCGATGATCACCAGATTCCTGCTTATATAAATATATATACCTCGCCGGTGTTTGTTGTTTCAAGATCAACATGTTCTTCGTCATAGTTCATGACTTCATCAATTCGGTCGTCGCGATTGAATATCATATCACCCTCTCCGGTGTTGTTTAGAAATTCGGAGCCGTCAAAATCTTCTTCATTCTGATCATCATCTGGCCCGCGTATGATATCGAACATGGTCTGTTCTCTCTCTCTGTCGGTATTGTCCGCCATAGCTTTTATTTAACTATGCCAAAAGAAATATAAAACAATTTAGTATAATCTCGAATAATAGATATAATCTCGAATACATCGTCTCGAATAATAGATATAATCTCGAATACATCGTCTCGAATAATAGATTTAATCTCGAATACATCGTCTCGAATGATATATAATATTGAATAGTACATCACTGCCGGGCGGTGGACACCCAAAGAGAAGGAACCCTCACAGGATCATAGCTGAAGTGAGATCCCTGAAGAAACTGCCAGGTGTTGGAGAACCTGCCGCCCTCTAACGCAACCATGTAGCGATGGACGTGCTCGTCCTCCTCCCTGACACGACGACGTACCACCTCCGGCGGGGCCGGCTCCCTCCGCACCGAAACTGGCCCACGCGAACGCCACCAAACGAGATCAGGGTCGACGACGGGACCCGGGGCCGGGTTCCTCATCAAGCGGCGCGCCCCTCCAGGCAGCACCTCCCAGTGCCAGCCCGGCGGAGCCCAGTCCCGGACATGGGTCAGCTAGACGTCGCCGCGGACGTGTCGACGGCGAGGATGCGGGCCGGGCATCGTCGACAACAAATACTAGCTATATGCCCGCAAAAAGTAACATTTTTTTAATGATTGGATTTTGATAACTAAAATTTCTAACATTTCTATAACATTTGTAACAATGCTATATATAACTAACATTTCTATAACATTTCTAATATTTCTATAACTAAAAAAAAGAAAAATTTCTAACTTTTTTATAACTATTTCTATAACTAAAAAACAGAAAAATTTCTAACAATTCTAACTTTTTTATAACTATTTCTATAACTAAAAAACAGAAAAATTTCTAACAATTCTAACTTTTTTATAACTATTTCTATAACTAAAAAACAGAAAAAATTCTAACAATTCTAACATTTCTAACAATTCTAACATTTCTAACTATTCTAACAATTCTAACATTTCTAACTATTTCTAAAAACAGAAAAATGTCTAACAATTTCTAAAAAAACAGACAAATCTATAACTAAAAATGTGTGTGTGTGCGCGCACTCACCGGCCGGCGAGGCGAGAGGCGACGGGGGGCGCGCGGCGACGGGGACGGCGACGCCGGGGCGGCGACGGCGGGGACGGGGACGTACGGGCCGGGGCGGCGACGACGACGGGGACGGTGACGACGCAGCCGGGACGGGGCGGCGGTGACGACGGGGATGACGGGGACGACGGGGACGGGACGACGGGGCGGCGACGACGGGGACGGGGCGGCGACGGGCCGGGGCAGCGACGAGGGATATGGAGACGGCGGGGGCGGCGGGCGACGGTGCAGAGGAGAAGAAGCAGAGGGAGAGATGAGAAACTGACGAAATTTTGAAGTGTTTTCTTATATAGAACCCACCTTTAGTACCGGTTGGAGCCACCAACCGGTACTAAAGGTCTGTTTTGGCTAGCCCAAGCGGCGGGAAGCGACCCCCTTTAGTACCGGTTGGTGGCTCCAACCGGTACTAAAGGCCCCCCTTTAGTACCGGTTGGTGCCATGACCTGGTACTAAAGGGTGTGCGCTGCCAGGCGAGGGGCACAAAACTTTAGTCCCACCTCGCTAGCCGAGGGGCACTCGCACCTGCTTATAAGCCCCGCCGTCACTGCTGTCTCGAGCTCCTCTCTTAAGCAGGCCTTCTAGGCCTACCTCTTCTGCGATGCCCTGTTGGGCCTACTGGGCTAGCGGGCCTGCATCCTGGCCCAACTTGAATTTGGGTTTCTAGTCGTATGCAGGCCGTTGTGGCCCAGTAGGTGGGCTTTTTTTCTTATTTTTTTGCTTTATTTATTTTTTGAATAACTTAACTTTGAAAATAGATTTTTCAGTGATTCTTTTTTCTTATGTTTAATATTAGTGTGTTTTATCATTATATTCAATTTGGTAATGCTTAGGTTATTTAAAAAATGAAATGCCTTTGTAAGGATGAGTTTTCGTCCGAAACCCTGATACTTCGAAACAGATTGTCCATTTTGTACACGAAGTGCATCCAATTTTTGCGGTAACCCTCTCTAATTTTTTGCACATGCTATGTGGGTGAAATTATGATACCATGCCAACTTTCAACCTTTTCTGAGTTCATTTGAAATGCCTTTCAATTTCAGGGTCATTTAGCTGAAAAAATCAGTAAATGCATGAAAGAATTTGCTTGCACATAAAATTTCTTCGCGTTTCAAATGCCAAAACACATAACTAGCTACGCTAACTATTACAGAGATTCCCTCCTGGGTGTGAAACACAGAAGAAAGTGATGATAGTTAAGCCGATCACATCCCAGATCTTTGGGTGTGAAACTTTTTCTTCGCGTGTGTCCCTTTGCGTCGTAGCCATGGAAAATCTTCATCATTTAACGGGATGCTCGGGTCAATATTCACTGTGAATGGAGCAATTTCATCAAACTTTTCATAATCTTCTGACTTGTCTGTCTTGTCATCCACTCCCACGATGTTTCTCTTCCCAGAAAGAACTATGTGCCGCTTTGGCTCATCGTACGATGCATTCGCTTCCTTATCTTTTCTTTTTCTTGGCTTGGTAGGCATGTCCTTCACATAGAAAACCTGTGCCACATCATTGGCTAGGATGAATGGTTCGTCTGCATACGCAAGATTGTTGAGATCCACTGTTGTCATTCCGTACTGCGGGTCTTCCGTTACCCCGCCTCGTGTCATATTGACCCATTTGCACCAAAACAAAGGGACCTTCAAACCACGTCGATAGTCAAGTTCCCATATGTCCTGTATATAACCATAATATGTTTCCTTTCCCGTCTTGGTTTCTGCATCAAAGCGGACACCACTGTTTTGGTTGGTGCTCTTCTTATCTTGGGAGATCGGGTAAAATGTATTACCATTTATCTCGTACCCTTTGAAAGTCATTATATTCGAAGATGGTAACTAGGACAGCAAGTAAAGGTCATCTTCAATAGAGGTGTCATGCATGGTACGTGCTTGCAACCAGCTGGCGAAACTCCTGGTTTGTTCACGTGTAATCCAGTCATCAGACCGCTCTGGGTGTTTGGAGCGTAGCAAATTCTTGTGTTCATCCATATACAGAGCCACCAAGGCGGAATTCTGTAGAACTGTGTAGTGTGCTTCAGTGAGAGAATGTCCGTCCATACATATTATTTGTAGAACTGAGAGCAGGCCAATCATTGATGGTCACGAACAGCAACGCCTTTAGGTCAAATTCTTCCCCCATGTGCTCATCCCACGCACGTACACCTGTTCCATTCCGCAGTTGTAAGAGTTCTTCAACTAATGGCCTTAGGTACACATCAATGTCGTTGCCGGGTTGCTTAGGGCCTTGGATGAGCACTGGCATCATAATGAACTTCCGCTTCATGCACAACCAAGGAGGAAGGTTATACAAACATAGAGTCACAGGCCAGGTGCTATGGTTGCTGCTCTGCTCCCCAAAAGGATTAATGCCATCTGCGCTTAGACCAAACCATACGCTCCTTGCGTCATCTGCAAACTCCTTCCCGTACTTTCTTTCGATTTTTCTCCACTGCGACCCGTCAGCGGGTACTCTCAACTCTCCGTCTTTCTTACGGTATTCTCTGTGCCATCGCATCGCCTTGGCATGCTCTTTGTTTTGGAACAAACGTTTCAACTGTGGTATTATAGGAGCATACCACATCACCTTGGCAGGAATCTTCTTCCTGGGGCGCTCGCCCTCGACATCACCAGGGTCATCGCGGCTGATCTTATAGTGCAATGCACCGCATACCGGGCAAGCGTTCAAATCCTCGTACTCACCGCAGTGGAGGATGCAATCATTAGGGCATGCATGTATCTTCTGCACCTCTAACCCTAGAGGGCAGACAGCCTTCTTTGCTTCGTACGTACTATCGGGCAATTCGTTGTCCTTTGGAAGCATATCCTTTATCATTACCAGCAACTTTCCAAATCCCTTTCAGATACACCATTCTCTGCCTTCCATTGCAGCAATTCCAGTGTGGTGCCCAGCTTTTTCTTGTCACCTACGCAATTCGGGTACAACAATTTTTTGTGATCCTCTAACATGTGCTACAACTTCTTCTTCTCCAAATCACTTGCGCAATTTCTCTTTGCATCGGCAATGGCCCGACCTAGATCATCAACGGGCTCATCTGATGCCTCTTCTTCAGCTTCTTCCCGCATTGCCGGCTCAGCTTCTTCCCGCATTACCGGCTTAGCTTCTTCCCCCATTGTTGTATCATCGTATTCAGGGAACCCATGGCCAGGATAGCTGTCGTCGTCCTCTTCTTCTTCATTGTCTTCCATCATAACCCCTCTTTCTCCGTGCTTGGTCCAAACATTATAGTGGGGCACGAAACCGGACTTAAACAGGTGGACGTGAATGGTTCTTGTCTTAGAGTAATTTTGACCATTCTTACAGACAGCACATGGACAAGGCATAAAATCATCCGCCCGCTTGTTTGCCTCAGCCGCAAGCAGAAAAATATGCACGCCCTCAACGAACTGGGGAGAGCATCGGTCATCGTACATCCATTGCCGGCTCATCTTCATTACACAACACCGAATAGACCAAATTAATACAAGTTCATACAACACTTAAATGCAACAAACAAATAACTCTCTAGCTAAAGCATTTAAATGCAACAACAAATACGATCAAGATCGCAACTAAGGTAACAATGGATCCAACAGCATAATGATACCAAGCCTCACTATCGATGGCATATTTTCTAATCTTTCTAATCTTCAAGCGCATTTTCTCCATCTTGATCTTGTGATCATCGACGACATCGGCAACATGCAACTCCAATTCCATCTTCTCCCCCTCAATTCTTTTCCATTTTTCTTTCAAGTACTCGTTTTCTCTTTCAACTAAATTTAACCTCTCGACAATAGGGTCGGTTAGAATTTCCGGTTCACATACCTCCTAGAAAAAATTGCATATAAATCAAATACTAGCACACACACATATATATATATATATCCTCCCAAATTACTAAACTCACAAATTAATCACTATATAAAGCATTGCAAGAGCTAATCTAGCAATGAGAGATGAAAGGACAAAGTTGCTAACCTTTGTGATCATTTGAATGGATAGGGGCCTTCAAATCTTGACAAATTTTGGGCAAAATGTGTGATGAGCTCGAGAGGAAGAGGGGAAGAACAGAGAGGAGAGGGGAAAGGGGAAGAACAGAGCGAGCTCGGGTGGACGAAGGGTTTATGTAGGATGACCTTTATTACTGGTTTGTGCCAAGAACCGGTACTAAAGGGGCTGGAGGGGCCCCAGTCTGACAACATCCTGCCACCACTCTCATTAGTACCGGTTCATGGCACGAACCGGTGCTAAAGGTTCGCCACGAACCGGTACTAATGAAAGCGCCCCGGCTAGCCGTTGGAACCGGCACTAATGTATACATTAGTGCCGGCTCAAATACAAACCGGCACTAATGTGCTTCACGTTTGACCCTTTTTCTACTAGTGAAAGGGCTCCCGGCCCCCGGAGCTGGCTCGTGCCACGTGGTTGCCCTTTAGCACCGGTTCGTGCTGAACCGGTACTAAAGGGAGGGGGGCTTTAGTGCCCACACTTTAGTGTCGGTTACGGAACCGGCACTAAAGGGACTTACGAACCGGTGCTATTGCCCGGTTCTGCACTAGTGCAATAGCGTCCGCTAGACTACTAGTTCTATGAAGAATAGAACCGCCCATAGAAGGAAAAGCACCGGCCCAAGTAAAGAAGTCTTGAATAACCCCTTTTCCAATGATATTACCACTACCGATGCGGATTTTCTTGGTATGCAGGATAGGGGGTTCTTCAATGAGATCATCAGAACTTCCCATATTATTATTGTTTTCCATATCAACAATGGTTTCTCTGTTTTCAGACATAGCGGTAGAAAATGCAAGGAGCAAGGGAAAGAAGTAAACGGCAAAGAGAGAGGGCGAATAAAACGGCAAGGGTGAAGTGGGGGAGAGGAAAACTAGATGCAAATGGCAAATAATGTAATGCGGGAGATGAGATGCTGATGGGTACTTGGTATGTTGACTTTTTGCGTAGATATGCCCGGCAACGGCGCCAGAAATTCTTCTTGCTACCTCTTGAGCACTGCGTTGGATTTCCCCGAAGAGGAGAGGATGATGCAGCAAAGTAGCGTAAGTATTTCCCTCAGTTTTTGAGAACCAAGGTATCAATCCAGTAGGAGACTACGCGCGAGTCCCTCGTACCTACACAAATAACAAACTCCTCGCAACCAACGCGATAAAGGGGTTGTCAACCCCTTCATGGCCACTTGCAAAGATTAAAACTGATAGAGATGACAGATAATATTTTTGGTATTTTTGGTATAGGGATGCAAGGTAAAATAAAAGGCAAAATAAAAAGCAAAGCAATAATAAAGTGATGATAGATTGATATGATGAGAATAGACCCGGGGGCCATAGGTTTCACTAGTGGCTTCTCTCATGAGCATAAGTATTCAACGGTGGGTGGACAAATTACTGTTGAGCAATTGACAGAATTGAGCATAGTTATGAGAGTATCTAGGTATGATCATGTATATAGGCATCACATCTGAGACAAGTAGACCGAAACGATTCTGCATCTACTACTATTACTCCACTCATCGACCGCTATCCAGCATGCATCTAGAGTATTAAGTTATAAAACAGAGTAACGCCTTAAGCAAGATGACATGATGTATAGAGGGATAAATTCATGCAATATGATAAAACCCCCATCTTGTTATCCTCGATGGCAACAATACAATACGTGCCTTGCTGCCCCTACTATCATTAGGAAAGGACACCGCAAGATTGAACCCAAAGCTAAGCACTTCTCCCGTTGCAAGAAGAACCAATCTAGTTGTCCAAACCAAACTGATAAATCGAAGAGACTTGCAAAGATAACCAATCATACATAAAAGGTTTCAGAGAAGAATCAAATATTGTTCATAGATAATCTTGATCATAAACCCACAATTCATCGGTCTCAACAAACACACCGCAAAAAGAAGATTACATCGAATAGATCTCCACGAGAGAGGGGGAGAACATTGTATTGAGATCCAAAAAGAGAGAAGAAGCCATCTAGCTAATAACTATGGACCCGAAGGTCTGAGGTAAACTACTCACACTTCATCGGAGGGGCTAGGATGATGTAGAAGCCCTCCGTGATCAATTGCCCCCTCCGGCGGAGCTCCGGAAAAGGCCCCAAGATGGGATCTCATGGATACAGAAGGTTGCGGCGGTGGAATTAGGGTTTTGGCTCCGTACTTGGTCGTTTGGGGGTACGTAGGTATATATAGGAGGAAGAAGTATGTCGGTGGAGCTTCAGGGGGGCCACGAGGCAGGGGGCGCGCCCCAGGGGGTGGGCGCACCCTCCACCCTCATGGCCTCCTCGAAGCTTCCCTGGCGTAGGGTCCAAGTCTCCTGGATCACGTTCGGTGAGAAAATCACGTTCCCGAAGGTTTCATTCCGTTTGGACTCCGTTTGATATTTTGTTTCTTCAAAACACTAAAATAGGCAAAAAACAGCAATTCTGGGTTGGGCCTCCGGTTAATAGGTTAGTCCCAAAAGTAATATAAAAGTGAATAATAAAGCCCAATATGGTCCAAAACAGTAGATAATATAGCATGGAGCAATCAAAAATTATAGATACGTTGGAGACGTATCAATATGGTCAAGACGTGATGAGTTATACGTTATTGTATAAGATGATCATGTTTTGTAAATTATCAGCAACTCGCAGGAGCCTTATGGTTGTCTCTTTATTGTATGAATTGCAAACGCCATGTAATTGCTTTACTTTATCAGTATGAGTTAGCGATAGTAGTAGAAGCAATAGTTGGCGAGACAACCACGACGCTACGATGAAGATCATGGTGTCAAGACCGGTGACGATGAAGATCATGACGTTGCTTTGGAGATGGAGATCAAAAGCACAAGATGATGATGGCCATATCATGTCACATATTTTGATTGCATGTGATGTTTACCTTTTTATGCATCTTATTTTGCTTAGTACGGCGGTAGCATTATAAGATGACCCCTTACTAAAATTTCAAGGTATAAGTGTTCCCCCTGAGTATGCACTGTTGCAAAAGTTCTTCGTGCTGAGACACCACGTGATGATCGGGTGTGATAGGCTCTACGTTCACATACAACGGGTGCAAGTTTTGCACATGCGGAATACTCGGGTTAAACTTGACGAGCCTAGCATGTACAGACATGGCCTCGGAACACTGGAGACCGAAAGGTCGAGCGTGAATCATATAGTAGATATGATCAACATAAGATGTTCACCATTGAAAACTACTCCATCTCACATGATGATCGGACATGGTTTAGTTGATTTGGATCATGTGATCATTTAGATGACTAGAGGGATGTCTATCTAAGTGGGAGTTCTTTAGTAATATGATTAATTTAACTTTAATTTATCATGAACTTAGTCCTGATAGTATTTGCAAATTATGTTGTAGATTAATAGCTCGCGTTGTAGCTCCCCTATGTTTTTTATATGTTCCTAGAGAAAACTAAGTTGAAAGAAGTTAGTAGCAATAATGTGGACTAGGTCCATGATCTGAGGATTATCCTCATTGCTGCATAGAAGTATTATATCCTTGATGCACCGCTAGGTGACAGACCAATTGCAGGTGCAGATGCAAACGTTATGAACGTTTGGCAAATCTCAATATGATGTCTACTTAATAGTTTAGTGCACCATGCTTTACGGCTTAGAACCAGGACGTCAAAAATGTTTTGAACGCCACGGAGCATATGAGATGTTCCAAGAGTTGAAAATAGTATTTCAGACTCATGCTCGCGTCGAGAGGTATGAGACCTCTGACAAGTACTTTGCCTACAAGATGGAGGAGAATAGCTCAACCAATGAGCATGTGCTCAGAATGTCTGAGTACTACAATCGCTTGAATCAAGTGGGAGTTAGTCTTCCAGATAAGATAGTGATTGACAGAATTCTCTAGTCACTATCACCAAGTTACTGGAACTTTGTGATGAACTATTATATGGAAGGGATGACGAAAACGATTCCCGAGCTCTTCGTGATGCTGAAATCAACGAAGGTAGAAATCAAGAAAGAGAGTCAATTGTTGATGGTAAACAAGATCACTAGTTTCAAGAAAAGGGCAAGGGGAAGAAAGGGAACCTCAAGAAGAATGGCAAGAAAGTTGTCACTCCCATGAAGAAGCCCAAAGCTAGACCTAATCCTGAAACTGAGTGCTTCTACTGCAAAGGGAATGGTCATTAGAAGCGGAACTACCCCAAATATTTGGCGGAAAAGAAGGATGGCAAAAGTGAACAAAGGTATATTCGATATATAGATTATTGATGTGTACTTTACTGGTGTTCATAGCAACCCCTGGGTATTTGATACCGGTTCAGTTGCTAAAATTAGTAACTTGAGACGGGAGATGCAGAATGAACAGAGACTAGTTAAGGGTGAAGTGACGATGTGTGTTGGAAGTGGTTCCAGGATTGATATGATCATCATCGCACACTCCCTATACTTTCGAGATTAGTGTAGAACCTAAATAAATGTTATTTGGCGTTTGCGTTGAGCATGAATATGATTTGATCATGTTTATTGCAATACGGTTATTCATTTAAAGTCATAGAATAATTGTTGTTCTGTTTACATGAATAAAACCTTCGATGGTCATACACCCAATGAAAATAGTTTGTTGGATCTCGATCGTAGTGGTATACATATTCATAATATTGAAGCCAAAAGATGCAAAGTTAATAATGATAGTGCAACTTATTTGTGGCATTGCCGTTTAAGTCATATTGGTGTAAAATGCATGAAGAAACTCCATGTTGATGGACTTTTGGAATCACTTGATTATGAATCACTTGGTGCTTGCGAACCATGCCTCATGGGCAAGATGACTAAAACTCCGTTCTCCGGAACAATGGAGCAAGCAACAAACTTGTTGGAAATAATACATACTGATGTATATGGTCCGATGAGTGTTGAGGATCGCGGCAGGTATCATTATTTTCTGACCTTCACAGATGATTTGACCAGATATGGGTATATCTACTTGATGAAACACAAGTCTGAAACATTTGAAAAGTTCAAAGAATTTCAGAGTGAAGTGGAAAATCATTGTGACAAGAAAATAAAGTTTCTACGATCTGATCACGGAGGCAAATATTTGAGTTACGAGTTTGGTCTTCATTTAAAACAATGTGGAATAGTTTCACAACTACCTGGAACACCACAGCGTAATGGTGTGTCCGAACATCGTAACCGTACTTTATTAGATATGGTGCGATCTATGATGTCTCTTACCAATTTACCACTATCGTTTTGGGGTTATGCATTAGAGACAACTGCATTCACGTTAAATAGGGCACCATCTAAATCCGTTGAGACGACACCATATGAACTGTGGTTTGGCAAGAAACCTAAGCTGTCGTTTCTTAAAGTTTGGGGTTACGATGCTTATGTGAAAAAGCTTCAGCTTGATAAGCTCAAACCCAAATCGGAGAAATGCGTCTTCATAGGATACCCAAAGGAGACTGTTGTGTACACCTTCTATCCCAGATCCGAAGGCAAGATATTCGTTGCTAAGAATGGATCCTTTGTAGAGAAGGAGTTTCTCTCGAAAGAAGTGAGTGGGGGGAAAGTAGAACTTGATGAGGTAATTGTACCTTATCCACAATTAGAAAGTAGTTCATCACAGAAATCAGTTCCAGTGATGCCTACACCAATTAGTGAGGAAGTTAATGATGATGATCATGAAACTTCAGATCAAGTTGCTACTGAACCTCGTAGGTCAACCAGAGTACGTTCCGCACCAGAAAAATAGAGAGAGAATGAAAGTCATTCGCTATGCCTCAGCCAAAGGTTCTATAAAGTATGCCTTGTTGTGTACCTTGCCATGAGTTTGGCAAGGAGGTACAATAGTGATCCAGGATTAGATCACTCGACAATGGTCAAAATTATCCTTAGTAACTGGAGGACTAAGGAAATGTTTCTCGATTATGGAGGTGATAAAGAGTTCGTCGTAAAGAGTTATGCTGATGCAAGCTTTTGACACTAATCCAAATGACTCTAAGTATCAATCTGGATGCGTATTGAAAGTGGGAGCAATTGGCTAGAGTAGCTCCATGCAGAGCATTGTAGACATAGAAATTTGCGAAATACATACGGATCTGAATGTGACAGACCCGTTGACTAAACTTCTCTCACCGAGCAAAACATGATCACACCTTAGTACTCTTTGGGTGTTAATCACATGGCGATGTGAACTAGATTATTGACTCTAGTAAACCCTTTGGATGTTGGTCACATGGCGATGTGAACTATGGGTGTTAATCACATGACGATGTGAACTTCGGTGTTAAATCACATGGCGATGTGAACTAGATTATTGACTCTAGTGCAAGTGGTAGACTGAAGGAAATATGCCCTAGAGGCAATAATAAGTTGTTATTTATATTTCCTTATATCATGATAAATGTTTATTATTCATGCTAGAATTGTATTAATAGGAAACTTGACACATGTGTGGATACATAGACAAAGAAGAGTGTCCCTAGTATGCCTCTACTTGACTAGCTTGTTGATCAAAGATGGTTATGTTTCCTGACCATAGACATGTGTTGTCATTTGATGAATGAGATCACATCATTAGGAGAATGATGTGATGGACATGACCCATCCATTAGCTTAGCATAATGATCATTTAGTTTTATTTTTATTGCTTTCTTCATGACTTATACATGTTCCTCTGACTATGAGATTATGCAACTCCCGAATACCGGAGGAACACCTTGTGTGCTATCAAACGTCACAATGTAACTGGGTGATTATAAAGATGCTATACAGGTGTCTCGAAGGTGTTTGTGGTGTTAGCATAGATAAACAATAGAATTTGTCACTCCGAGTGTCGGAGAGGTATCTCTGGGCCCTCTCGGTAATACACGTCATAATAAGCCTTGCAAGCAAATGACTAGTGAGTTAGTCACGAGATAATGCATTACGGAACGAGTAAAGAGACTTGTCGGTAACGAGATTGAATTAGGTATGATGATACCGACGATCGAATCTCGAGCAAGTAACATACCGATGACAAAGGGAACAACGTATGTTGTTATGCGATTTGACCGATAAAGATCTTTGTGGAATATGTAGGAGCCAATATGAGCATCCAGGTTCCGCTATTGATTATTGACTAGAGATATGTCTCGGTCATGTCTACATAGTTCTCGAACCCGTAGGGTCCGCACGCTTAATGTTCGATGATGATTTGTATTATGAGTTATGTGTTTTTGATGACTGAAGTTTGTTCGGAGTCCCGGATGAGATCACGGACATGACGAGGAGTCTCGAAATGGTCGAGACATAAATAATGATATATTGGACGATATTATTCGGACATCGGATATATATCGGAGTGCCGGAAGGTTTATCGCAACCATCGAAGAAGTAATGGGCCTTATTGGGCTTTAGGGGAGAGAGAGGAAGGCAGCCAAGGGCTAGCCGTGCGCCCCCCATGGGCCTAGTCCGAATTGGACTAGGGAGAGGGGCGGCGCCCCCTCCTTCCTTCTCTTCTCCCTCCTTTCCTTCTTCTCCTAGTTGGACTAGGAAAGGGGGGTTCCTACTCCTAGTAGGAGTAGGATTCCCCCTTGGGCGCGCCCTATAGGGGTCGGTCGGTCTGTCCCCTTGCTCATTTATATACGGGGGAAGGGGGCACCCAAGAACACACATGTTGACAATTGTTTTAGCCATGTGCGGTGCCCCCCTCCACTGTTACACACCTCAGGTCATATTGTCGCAGTGCTTAGGCGAAGCCCTGCGCGAATCACATCATCAACACCGTCGCCACGCCGTCGTGCTGACGGAACTCTACCTCGTCGTCAACTGGATCAAGAGCTCGAGGGACCGAGGGACGTCATCGTGCTGAACGTGTGCTGAACACGGAGGTGCCGTACGTTCGGTGCTTGGATCGGTTGGATCGTGAAGACGTTCGACTACATCAACCACGTTACTAAACGCTTCCGCTTTCGGTCTACGAGGGTACGTGGACACACTCTCCCCGCTCATTGCTATGCTTCTCCTAGATAAATCTCCCCGCTCGTTGCTATAGCGTGGTGGGTGATGGAAGTGCAATTGCCTCCAATTCCATCCCGCGAGAGGATAGCATGCCAGCCGGCCGAGGGCGAACTGGACTGGAGCACGCCATCACGTGAGAGAAGAGGACGTCAGACGACTAGGGGCGTACTGGACTGGAGCACGCCATCGCGCGAGAGGAGAGGGCGCCGGCCAGCCGGCGGCACACTGGACTGGAGCACGCCATCGCACTAGAGGAGAGGGCGCCAGCTGGTCGATGACACATTGGACTGGAGCACACGCTGTTCCTCTCCACAGCCGGAGAGGGGAACACTACTAGGGAAAACCCTAGCAGTAGTGCAGGAATTTGGCCTATCAGTAGCGCGGGAGGACGCGCTACTGATAAGGCGCTACAACTATTCCTTAGCAGTAGCGCGTGCTACACACGCTGCTGCTAAGACATATAGCAGCAGCGTTTGTCCACTCCAGCGCTACTGCTAATATATCTAGTAGTAGCGTGTTTACTCACCATCGCTACTAGTATTCTTTTTCTCATTTTTTAATTTTTAGTGTATTTATACGCCGTTATACAAATTTTGGTACAATACCAATTATGAAGGTGGATTAGGTTCAAGTGGAGGGAACATGTGGTGCATGTCAAAAGTATACTACTAATCCGAACTTGATCTATAGTTTGGACTAGTAGTACTTTCGATGTGCACCACATGTTGCCTCCACTTGAATCTAATCCGCCAACACAAGCTATTTAATCATTATCATAGTCATTACCACCAACAGTAGCTATTTAATCATCATAGTCATAGTGTAGCACACATCATCATCTTCAAACTCATTCTAGCTAGGTAATCACCATCAACACTAGCTATTTAATCATCATAACTCATTTCTAGCTAGCTAATCACTCCTGCTCTTCTCTCTCAGGTAAAATAGCATAAAACATGTGTGGAACTCCTGCTTCATTAAGTTGGAGCATGCAGATGAACCTGTCTCCTAATCGTGGGCTGCGCTTCTGATTGCTGCCCCCTAGTACTGTTGGGGAACGTAGCAGAAATTCAAAATTTTCCTACGTGTCACCAAGATCTATCTATGAAGAGACCAGCAACGAGGGGAAGGAGAGTGCATCTACGTACCCTTGTAGATCGCTAAGCGGAAGTGTTCAAGTGAACGGGGTTGATGGAGTCGTACTCGTCGTGATTCAGATCACCGATGATCCTAGTGCCGAACGGACGGCACCTCCGCGTTCAACACACGTACAGCCCGGTGACGTCTCCCATGCCTTGATCCAGCAAGGAGAGAGGGAGAGGTTGAGGAAGACTCCATCCAACAGCAGAACAACGGCGTGGTGGTGATGGAGGAGCGTGGCAATCCTGCAGGGCTTCGCCAAGCACCGCAGAAGAGGAGAAGGACTTGGGAGAGGAGAGGGCTACACCAAAGGCATAAGGGGTATCTCAAGAGGCCCTCCTACCCTCACTATATATAGGGAGCCCAAGGGGGGGTGCGCCAGCCCTAGGAGATCCAATCTCCTAGGGGGCGGCGGCCAGGGGAGGTTTCCCTCCCCCCCAAGGCACCTAGGAGGTGCCTTCCCTCCTTGGGACTCTTCCTTAGGGTTCCCCTTCCACCCTAGGCGCATGGGCCCTAGGGGAAGTGGCGCCCCAGCCCACTTTGGGCTGGATCCCTTCCCACTTCAGCCCATGGGACCCTCCGGGATAGGTGGCCCCACCCGGTGGACCCCCGGGACCCTTCCGGTGGTCCCGGTACAATACCGATGACCCCGAAACTTGTCCCGATGGCCGAAATAGGACTTCCTATATATAAATCTTTACCTCTGGACCATTCCGGAACTCCTCGTGACGTCCGGGATCTCATCCGGGAGTCCGGACAACATTCGGTAACCACATACAAGCTTCCTTTATAACCCTAGCGTCATCGAACCTTAAGTGTGTAGACCCTACGGGTTCGGGAGACATGCAGACATGACCGAGACGTTCTCCGGTCAATAACCAACAGCGGGATCTGGATACCCATGTTGGCTCCCACATGTTCCACGATGATCTCATCGGATGAACCACGATGTCAAGGACTTAATCAATCCCGTATACAATTCCCTTTGTCTAGCGGTATTGTGCTTGCCTGAGATTCGATCGTCGGTATCCCTATACCTTGTTCAATCTCGTTACCGGCAAGTCTCTTTACTCGTTCCGTAACACATCATCCCGTGATCAACTCCTTGGTCACATTGCGCATATGATGATGTCCTACCGAGTGGGCCCAGAGATACCTCTCCGCTTACACGGAGTGACAAATCCCAGTCTCGATTCGTGCCAACCCAACAGACACTATCGGAGATACCTGTAATGTACCTTTATAGCCACCCAGTTACGTTGTGACGTTTGGCACACCCAAAGCACTCCTACGGTATCCGGGAGTTGCACAATCTCATGGTCTAAGGAAATGATACTTGACATTAGAAAAGCTTTAGCAAACGAACTACACGATCTTTGTGCTATGCTTAGGATTGGGTCTTGTCCATCACATCATTCTCCTAATGATGTGATCCCGTTATCAACGACATCCAATGTCCATGGTCAGGAAACCGTAACCATCTATTGATCAACGAGCTAGTCAACTAGAGGCTTACTAGGGACATGGTGTTGTCTATGTATCCACACATGTATCTGAGTTTCCTATCAATACAATTCTAGCATGGATAATAAACGATTATCATGAACAAGGAAATATAATAATAACCAATTTATTATTGCCTCTAGGGCATATTTCCAACAAGTACTTCTCTGCGATCGTTCACAATTTTGCTCCAGTCTTTCACTATTAAGCATTCCTCGCTTTTAGAAATCCTGAATGCACTAAAGTGCATTGTAGGATATCTTGGCCGTAAGCTAACAATTCTCATGTGACCTTTAGTCTCGATCCAATGAGGCACAACATTCATCGAGAGTCCCTGTTGAAGAACATCATATAGTAACATACTTAGCAATGAAGTTTAGCTTAAAAATAATGTATGCAAAAGATGCACTGAGGACTCATAGAAAAAATCTTACCATCTTTCCTAAATAGATGTGACCATAGTTCGATACGATCACTATTAGACGCACGTCTTGAGTACTGAGATTTTCAAATCCAGAAAAATAATTTGTCTTGACAGCATCAAGATCCTCAAGCCATGAAACATAATGACCTATCTCCTCGCAATTTAGTTCAGCCCCGGGACAGTGGTAGGTCATGTCTACCAAACTACGGACATGTTTGCTTGAATGGAAATAAGCTGTGGATAGAAATTAGTTGTCAACTATGTTTGAATAAACAATATCGAAAATATAAATATGGTTGAGAAACTCACATAATGGTAGAACTGGAGGTGTCTGCACATCGACCCAAATGTCTCTATTATCTTCAATATTATCTTCGGGACGAATATCAAAGGTGATAAACATATCAAGCTCGAATGCATAAGCCTTGCATAGTGCTTGCCAATTTTTGCATTCAAAATAGGTGTAGGTGTCTGCATTGTATAATTTTGCGTGGAAAGTATAACCATGCTCGGTCTTCAAGTAAACTCTCTTAACCTCCATAGTAGTTTGCATAGGACTGAAACCTATCTTATCCAAGACAAAAACTCTTGCATGGCAGGGGATACGCTAGTAGAATAGTAAAATAAATAAATTATAAGCAGATGTCATGTTTAATTACGAAAAAGACTTGTCGTTATGACTTACTGTATCCACTTTGAAGGCCTCGTCCAGCTTGATGCTGAAGCGCCTATCATCATCTAGGAAGATTCTGTCGCACAGGCCGCGCTCGTCTTCTCAGTATTTGCAAATACCGTAATCCTTTTCGTTGTCAGACATTTCCTATGTTCATAGTTGAAACATTAATTGAAAATCGATCGAAGGCAAGTACCAGGTTACTCAACACACAAATCCGGGGCACTCGATATTTCCTACATATTCTGGCACAAGTCATACCAAAATTCAGGGGAAATCTGGCATGACCTTTGCTAAAATAGGACATATCGAGCGCCTGAAATTTGCCGGAACGGAAATGAATCAACACTCCGGCAAAACATAGGCCACTCGGAGGTGTAACCTGCAAACATGACCGGCCACTTGGGCAAGCACATATCCTATTTGAGCAACACAAGATATACATTTCAAAATATCTTATAGGACTCATATTGACATGAGCATTCAATAAGCAAAACCAAATCGTAAAATAAATAAGTATTCAAATTAGCATGCATTCAATAAGCAAAAGTAAATCATCTCATGCATCCGTACATCGTCGAATATTATCACTAATACATCCCGAATAGTATCATACATATAACATCACTAAAACAACTAAAACCCTAGCGCACGACGGGTGTCAGCGCGGGCGGTGGACACCCATAGAGAAGGAACCATCACAGGATCATAGCTCCAGTGAGATCCCTGGAGAACCTGCCAGGTATTGGAGAACCTGTGCTCCAACGCAAACAAGTAGCGACAGACGTGCGCGTCCTCCTCACTGACACGGTGACGCACCACCTCCGCGGGGTCCTCGAGCCTCTGGACCGTCACTGGCCCACGCGACCGCCACCAAAGAAGGTTCGGGTCAACGACGGGCTGACTCCTCATCAACCTGCGCCCCCCGGTAGGTAGCGCCTCCCAATACCAGCCCGGTGGAGCCCAGTCCTGGACATGGCCCATCTGGTGATGCAGGTGTCCTCCGCCGACTCGACGACGAGGATGCGGGATAGGCCTCGTCGACGTCGATGCGGGAATAATTGCTTTAACTAAAAAAGTAAACTAGTTCTATTAATGTTCGTACTAAAAATAAAATAGTTGTATTAATTCAACTAGTTCAATTACGCACTTACTACAAATAAAAATAAACTACTTTTTACTAAAAATAAACTAGTTCAACTAGTTCTGTTAATTTTCTAAAACTTACTAATTGAATTTAATGAACCCTAACTCTATTAATTTGATGAACTCTAAAACTTACTAAAAAAACAGTAAAAAAACTAGTTAGATGAACTTTAAAATTTAACCCTAAATAAAAATAAACTAGTACCTAATTAGTACCTAGTTCTTACTAACTAATTAGTACCTAGGAACTACTACCCTAATTACTATATAATTACCTATTTTTTTAACTAGGGTTCATACTACCTAATTAAATAGGGTTAATACCAATGAAAAAAATAGCACGCTACAAAATATAGCGAGGCCTTTCTTCAAATGCTACAGAAGTTATAGCGTGCTAATAGTGTGCTATATTTCAAAATAGCGTTTAAAAAACGCCAAATATATCTAAAAATAAAGTATTTCAGTACCTTAAGACACCATCATAGAGAGACTAAATCTAGCCATAGATAGGAAGAATAAATTTTAAACTGAATCCCAAACTGTAGTCAATCTATTTAACATATAAACTCTGAACATTGTACATCTACCATGCACAAACCACATAGTAAACCTATGTTGGCCTACATTTACTCTGAACATTGATCTGTTACAGAGAGAGAGAGAGCAGAGAAGAGGGAAGGGGAAAGTGCTTACAGAGGGCGGGGAGAGAGATGGGGTCGGGGGAGACGGCGACACCAAGGCGCGGCGAGGCGGGGTCGGGGGAGACGGCGGCGAGGCGGGTCGAGGGAGACGGTGGCGGAGAGTGAGGGCAAGGGCTCCGGCAAGGTCGAGGTCGAGGAGGAGGAGGCACAGGCGCGCGACGACGTCGAGGGATTTGGGTGGGCCGACGGCGGGAGACGGCGGCGGGGTGGGTCGAGGGATTTGGGGAAGAAGTGGTGGCCGGGGGAAAACGGTTTTGGTTAAGTCAAACTTAGCGGTAGCGGGTTTCACAGAACGCGCTATAGCTACATTAGCTATAACGCCTCTTACGAACAAACGCTACAACTACGACTTTCTCGTTTTTTTCGCTTTTTCATTTATTTTGTTGTCCATTTTATTTTTTCCTTTCGCCTTTTTCTATTTCTTTCATTTTCATTACTTTTCTATTTGTTTTCCATTTTATTTTATTTCCATTAGCAGCAGCGCTCTTCATACGGAACGCGCTGCTACTTATGTCTTAGCTGTAGCGCGCTTCTTTCAAGCCCGCTACTGCTATGCGTAGCCTATCACTTTAGCAACGGGAATATTAGTGGTAGCGCTTTTTCAAGTGCACGCGCTATTGCTACAACCTTATATGTAGCGCCCTTTTCGATAGCGCGCTACTGCTATTTAGCACTAGCGCCCTTTTTTGACCCGCGCCACTGCTAAATTTCTATGTATAAGGTTTTCCCTAGTAGTGGAAGGCTGTCGGCGGTGGAATGATCAGAATGCGTGACGGCGGCGGCATGGTGCGACGCGGTCAGCTTGCGGCAGCAGCACCCGAGGAGGTTGCCGCTAGAGCGCGGCTGGGATGGGAAGCAGCGGTACTATATATCAGAGGTCGTGGATGGAGGAGGTCGCGAGTATCCTGTGCATCGAGCGATCGGGATCGAAGGGTAGCTAGATGGTTAGGTTGTTTTGGCAATCTGCCACACAGTTGCCAAATACATATTTCGATAAATAAAATGTTGGAATCAGAGACACGCCAGAATAAGACAAGACTACCGACGACTCCGACCACGTACCAAATCCATCTGTCGCCCACTCCGCCATACCACGCGGACGCACATGCTACTGTTCCCTTCTCCTCCATAAAACAGCGGAAAGCCCTCTCAAGAGGGGCGCGACCCAAAATGTCGCTGCCAATGAAAAATCAAACCAATCATCCATCTCTCGAAATATTCCGGGTTTGTGTTGAAGTATCGACGTGCTAAGTGAATACGATATCCAACCAACCCCAACTTTCGAGTTTCCCATCCTCTGAGATTGTCGGATCCAAACCAAATTGAAAATCCATCCTCACCTATCAGGACGCATAAAAATCGGTGCCCTAACTAGGGTTCTTTCAACTGCTCAAATTTAACTAGGGTTCTTCTAATCTCTTCTCCGTCGGATGTGAGCAGATGACTAAGTGCATCTCCAGCTGTTGCCCTCCCCCCAGAACGCATAAAAATCGCCCTCTAGGGGCGAGCCGGCGATACAATTGGCGCTGGGGCCGGTTTTGCGCCCAGTCGTCGCCCCCAGGCGCCGAAATTAGCCCACTTTTCAGCCCCATTTAGGCGAATAAAAAGCTCATATGGGCGAGAATAGGCCCATATTCGGCGTGGTTCACCGTGTCTCGGCATTCAAATATCAACACAATTGTATCTTATCATTATGTCATCACAAAAAAATCAAATACTTGAACAAAATAGTACAACAAGAAATAGTTCAATACAAATTATATAGTTCAACAAATAAAAACTCATATTTCATCACACGGCGCCCCCCTTGAGCCTCCATAGGTGCTCAATCAGATCTTTTTGCAGTTGATGATGCACCTATGGGTCTCGGATCTCCTGACGCATACTGAGATAGGCAGTCCAGGTTGCCGGTAGCTGGTGATCAACTTCGACTAGAGGACCCTGCCTGTAGTATGGTTCAGTGTCAAACACTGGGTCTTCTTGCTCGCTCTCGATGATCATGTTGTGCAAGATGACACAGCAAGTCATAATCTCCCACATTTGATCTTTGGACCAGGTCTGAGCGGGGTACCGGACAACAACAAATCGAGATTGGAGCACACCAAATGCCCGCTCGACATCCTTCCTGCAAGCCTCCTGAATCTTCGCAAACCAGGTGTTCTTGCCTCCTGTCACAGGGTTTGAGATCGTCTTCACAAATGTTGACCATCTTGGATAGATGCCGTCAGCTAGATAGTATCCCTTGTTGTAGTGCCGCCCATTGATCTCGAAGTTCACCGGAGGAGAATGACCTTCAATAAGCTTGGCAAAGACATGAGAGCACTGCAGCACGTTGATGTCATTGTGAGTTCCTGGCATACCAAAGAAGGAGTGCCAAATCCAGAGGTCCTGTGTGGCCACCGCCTCAAGTACCACACTGCAACCGCCTTTGGCGCCTTTGTACATCCTCAAGCAAATGGCCAGTTCTTCCATTTCCAATGCATGCAGTCGATGCTTCCAAGCATCCCAGGAAAGCCGCTTGCTGCATTTTGTGCTAGGATCCGAGCAGTGTCTTCCGCATTGGGTGTTCTCAGGTATTGCGGCCCAAACACTGCCACCACTGCCCGACAGAATTTGTAGAAACACTTTATGCTGGTGGACTCGGCCATGCGCCCATAGTCGTCTTGTGAATCACCGGGAGCTCCGTATGCAAGCATCCTCATCGCTGTTGTGCACTTCTGGATGGAGGTGAATCCAAGGGCGCTGGTGCAATCCATCTTGCACTTGAAATAGTTGTCGAACTCCCGGATGGAATTCACAGTCCTGAGGAAGAGCTTTCGGCTCATCCGATAACGGCGACGAAATGTTTTCTCGCCGTGAAGTGGAGCATCAGCGAAGTAGTCGGAGTAGAGCATGCAGTAGCCTTCGAGACGATGCCGGTTCTTTGCTTTCACCCGCCCCGCCGCCGAGCCACCTCGCCGCGGCTTTTCATTGCTCGCCAGCAGCTGGGCGAGGGCGGCGAGCACCATGAGATGCTCTTCTTCCTGGACGTTGGCCTCGGCTTCCTCCTCCAGCAACGCAGCGAGCGCTTCCTCGTCATCCGAGTCCATCGCGGAGGCAGGCAAATCACTGAACACCTTGCACCCGGCGGGGCGTGTACCCGCCGCTAAACTGCCCCTCCGCGGCCCGAAACGGCGGCCGGAAACGCCCAGCTGCTATTGGAGGGGCTGCCGCGGCGAAGCTCTGCTATTTTTCCGGCGGGGATTGGCTGTCTAGCGGTGAAGGGCGGCGGGCGGCGTCAGGATATAGCTAGTAGCGGCCGAGGGTGCGGGGGGTGGGAGGTGAGTCGGGGAAGAAAACCTTGACTTTTCCCCTGACGGTGTGGGCCAGCCGCGCTTTTCCCTTGCGTCGGAGCCCCCAATTGCCCCCAGTGCGCCGGGTTCGGCCTGTGACCGCCGGACGGAAAAAAGGGCCGAACCGGCGATTTTCGGCGTCCTGTGGGCACGACCGGTGCGTTTTTTAACGCTGATGCCGAAAAAATGGCTAGAGGGCCTGTTGGAGACGCGGCTAGAGATACTCTAGGATAAAAAATGAATAGGAGGTCGATCTGTGGGAGGGTCATGTCGACCAATCGTAAACCAACCACGCCGCCCCTTGATCCCGAAGAATTTCCCGCTCAACCCATGCCGAAAAATCTAGAAAAAATCTTCTGAGATTTTTGGTCAAAAAAAAAGAAAAAGAAATTGAATTCCATCCATCACACTCACACAGAATTGAAGGCACCCCCAACCCAAGCAGCCCCCGCTTCTCTTCATCTCCCCACGATTTATTCCCCAAACCAACACCGCCGCCGCCGCCGATCTCCTCTACCCCAACCCCACCGCCGGCATCCCCCAACCCCCTCCCTCCCCCACCACCTCCGCCCCCAAACCCTAGCATCCTCCATCCAACCTCCTTCCTCGCGCCCGCCCGCCCGCCCGAGACCTAGCCTGCGGCCATGGCGGCCGAGCCCAGGATCCGCCCCCAAGAACAGGACCCGGCGCACGGGAGGGAGGGAGGGCTCCTCTTGTCGGCCGTCGATGCCTCCAGCAGCGGCTGCCTAGGGTTCTTCTTCAACCAGCGCCAGCGGCATCGTCGTCAGTCAGGCGGTGAAGACCACCACGGCCCCGCTGCTGCTGCTAGTGCGGACCGACGCCACGCCATGGAGGTCAGTTTCCCACTCTCTCCTTCCTTGCACCGCAGATCTTGGATTGGATTTCGCAGCAGGTCATCCTCTGCATCCTCAGGGAAATCTAATTAAGGACGAGTGCGTCTCTAGTTTTCTGCCCTTGACCAAAATCCCCCAGCCATGAGGGCCGAGATGGCTTGGCGTACTGTCCCGGCCATCAAGGGCCAGAACCATGCTAGCTAGATCTGTTTCTGTTTGTTGCTATATATCAATGGAACTGGGGCCTTTTGGCCCTTTTATATTATTCTAAAAAACAAAAACTGTTTCTGTTTGTTGTGTGGGTAACTAGACAACTAAGCATTTTTTAGTTTTTGTCAAGGACGTACTTGTAATCTGGTCAACTAAGTATTTTTTCTAGCATGGCAAGTAAGCATTTGTGTAATCTGAAAACTAAGATCTTCTTTAGCATGCCGACTAAGCATTTGTGTAATCCGGAAACTAAGAATTTATTTAGCCTGCCAACTAATTAAGCATCTGTGTAATCTGGACACTGAGCATTTATTTAGCATGGCAACAAAGCAATTGTGTAATTTGGAAACTGAGCATTTTATTTAGCATGTCAACTAGGCATTTGCGTAACCTCGACACGAAGATGTTTTTCAGCATGGGAACTAAGCATTTGCGTAATCTGGACACTTATCATTCTATTAGCATGACAACTAATCACTTTATCTTCCCTTCTTCCCATTGCATTTTTCTAGTTCAGTTTGCCCATCTTTGTTACTCCCTCTGTAAACTAATATAAGAGCGTTTAGATTACTAAAATAGTGATCTAAACGCTCTTATATTAGGGTTTAGGGATCTAAACGCTCTTATATTAGTTTACGGAGGGAGTACAAGGGAGGGAATATACACATGTGTATCTATGTGTAGTTAGCTTTTGGGTATTGATGATCTGGCTGGCTGTTGCTCTACCGCCAGGAAATAATCTATCTTGGCATTAGCGTTTCCTCAAGATTCAAGTTCAGTACGTCATTCCGCTTTAGTTGATGAATTCCACAAATGCAACCTCTCATTGTTGTTAGTGTGTCCTAACAGGACCTTGCTGTCGACTTCCGTGGATTGGACCTTGCTTCGACGCCATGTATTGTATTCGATTCGCATGGCTCCGAGCTCCATCGTGATGGATAGGTGCTGCTCCTTTCTTTCCCCATGGATCCCCTCCCATGACCTTTTCTTTTTCCCCTGATCTCATTGGATTCGATTTGCCAGCTAATCCGTATTGGGCTTAGTTTTTCTCTGCATCATCATGGAAACAATCCATATTGGGAAAATCTGGGTGATGTGTGCGTTTTGCTTCCGTGGATTTTAGCCCGCGGCAGCTAATCCATGTTGTTTTTTCTTGTTTTGCTCAACCCCCTGTTTCTGTTTGTTGTGTGTGTAACTAGGCAAATAAGCATTTTTCAGTTCTTGGCAAGTACGTACTTCTAATCTGGTCAACTGAGTATTATTAGCATGGAAACCAAGCATTTGTGTAATCTGGAAACTAAGAATTTTTTTTTAGCTCGACAACGAAGCTTTGTAATCTGGACAGTAAGCATTTTATTAGCATGGCAGCTAAGCATTTGTGTAATCTGGAAACTAAGATTTTTTTTAGCATGACAACTATGCTTTGTAATCTGGACACTAAGTATTTTATTAGCCCAACAACTAAGCAATTATAATCTGAACACTAAGGATTTATTAGCATGGCATCTAAGCACATGTAATCTGGCAAGGAAGTATTTTTTTTAGCATGACAACTTGCACGCCTAATCTGGCAAGCAAGTACTCCCTCTGTCTAGAAATACTTGCCGCTCAAATAGATTTTTTATCATGCTTACTAATCACTTTCTCTTCCCTTCTTATCATGGCAGCTGTTTGATGATTTGATGGCTAATGAAGAATAAAGATGATGTGTTATGGGGCAGAAGCACGCTGGGGACGGTGAAAGCGACGGGAGCAGAATGGGGATGGTGAAAGCTGTAGCAATGGGAGTGAGATAGAATATGAAGCCTTCTTTAGAACAAAATACAGAGCTGGTATAACCAGGAACCATGCTGCGTGCACGTTCTCAACACAACAGTGGGGTAGGTGGCCTAGTGCATGTCTCAGGCACATATGGTTTTGATGGTTTTTTCTTCATCCACACCCACATTGCATGTGGCTACCGGGCAACCCACATTACATGTGGCTACCGGGCAACCCACATTACATGTGGCTACCAGGCCGCAGCACGGGAAGGCAGCTGTGCTTCACCGCTGTGTAGTTCAGTCCATCCATCTTTGTTACAAGGGAGGAAATATACATATGTGCATGTATGTGTAGTTAGCTTTTGGGTATTGGTGGTCTGGCTGGCGGTTGCTCTACTGCCAAGAGATAATCTATCTTGACATTAGCGTTTTCTCAGTGATTCAAGTTTAGTACGTACCTCGTTCTGCTTTAGTTGATGAATTAATTCCACAAATCCAATCTCTCATTGTTGCTATTGTATCATGATTCATAACAGGACCTTGCTGTCCACTTACATTGGGCTGGACCTTGCTTTGATGCCTTGTATTGGATTCGATTTGCACGGCGTGATGGACAGGTGCTGCTCCTTTCTTTCCCCATGGACCTCCTCCCTTCCCCTGACCTTTTCTTCTTCCTCGGATTTCAGCTCAACGTTATCTTGCTGATATTTCTCTTGTCCTGTTTTGTGCAGCAGGAGCAGCATGGACTTGGTACAGCAAAGGACAAGGGCTGCATTTCAGCATCAATTACAAATTGCCATGATGAGCTTCTACAGCTCCTCTCCTTCCTTTTCTCCGCTCCTGTGCTCATCGATCATGCTCTATCTTGTGGCCATCCACCCATGGAGGATCTAGGATTACTTAGGGTTTTGCTACTGTTTGGGCTTCATTAGCTGTTAAGTTAGATAAGTTATATGGATTCGTGATAGAGAACTATGCCTGGAATTAGACAAAAGTAAATTAAACACAGAAGAAGCTTAAGAAGCACCCTTTAATCCTGGATTTCAAAGCTGCAATGCTCTCCATGCATGGTGCGGTGATTTGATTTGCAGAGGCCAACTATTGGCTACTTTCTATGATCGTAATGTTGCTTCCTCTATGAGCTATGAAAATAAGCAATGTCCTGGTGAGATCCACATATTATTATAGTGGGTGTATTGTAACGCGTGCAATAGACTTATGCTACCTACTGGGGGTAATGCTTGTTTTCAGCTTCGGCTCTGCATATGTTCTATGGGTTTTAAATACAAAAAGGTATATTTTGTCCTGAGCACCTGTACGTATGGCGACTCCATGTTAATTTACTATATCGATCATATTGTCAACATACATTTGAACAATAATAATTCTGATGTTAGAGAGGGCATTTTGCTTATAACAGCCCTTTGAATTTGCATTTTAGTAGCTTAAAAAGCAGCACCTCAACCGGCCACCGACTCCTTCCATTGGTTGCTGCCATCAGAGGTGCTCCCCCCCCCGCGCGCGCGCTGTTTCCTTGCTCACAAGCTCCATTTGCCCAGCTTTCTCCCAATCCTTTGGACCTCATCGTGATATGAAGCATGCTTCAGTTCAATCAAAAAAGCTCCAGAAAAAGTTCAGAGTGCATTTTTCTTCTTGGAGATAAAGATTTGTGAATTAACCTGACATAGGCACAATTGATCCGATACATTTCTCTAATTGCACAAAGGGAAGTGCATTGTAACTTGTAAGCAAACTTAGGGGAGGAAATTCGGTGGCTCGGGAGCAACTAGTTCAACAAATGTCCTATGAACAAAGCTAATTCTGAAGGGTGATCCCCAGCTCTCTACCTATCTACGGCTCTAAATATTTGATACCGTTCAATTTTGTACAGAACCCCTTCATGGAAAGTATCCTTAAACTTAGCCATTTTATCCCTGGGTTCTATTGTACCCCCTGTGCAAAATGAAGGAAAAAAATGCTAATTATATTCTCGAATGGAACAAATCACACGAGAAAAAGATCAGTGTGGCTCTTACTTTGCGATTGACCATGAGGAAGTTCAAACCATGTAGTGTAGTGGGATATGCGCTCCAGTATTCGCATATTCTTCCAGTTTGAAATCCAACGTGTCTCTCCATGTCTTGAACACGGGTATTCCATGAGAGGCAGATTGATGATGGCGCGCTGAGTTTTGAAATAACAATGGTTACAAATGTGCCATTGAAAGTAATTTGATGTAATTACTGATTTTAACAAATGAAGAAAGGCAAAAACCGAATCTGACAAAGAACACAACACGGTAATTGGAAGGAGAAAAAAGGAGGCGAGCTTGGTAGAGGAGAATGCAACTCTTAGCTAACACATACATGAATCGGATGTAGAGTACAATCGCTTTACTTAAGTGTCTTTCGGATCGACCAAATTCCCATCTGTTTTTATGAACTTGACCTAAAGGACCGAAATAGGACGGAAATGAGGGAAATGGTGTCATGCATGTGAGGGCTTCGGTAGACGTTGCTGATTGCCATTGTAGTAGACAACACAGAGTTTGGATAATATATATGCCTTTCTCATTGTCATTCTTCAGGAAAACAGTGGTTAGTATATTCATCTATTACCAATATAGATAGATGTCAGCATCAAAATTTAATGATTGCTTGCTGTTTAAGGTTGATTTCTTCTTTTTTGGATTTGAGCTCAAGATTTGTCATTTGTGCTATTCATGTTTGTGCAGGATTTGGCACAGCAGAGAAGGGGTTCATCGTGCCACTGACAGATGCTAGGGCATCGTCTCTGGCCTCGGTGGCGTCTTCCGTTGGCCCTGCTGCCATGCGGCAGTGGTGCTGTTTGGAATCGGCTACAAAACAGCCAAGGTGAGCTCCTCTCCTCCGTTTACGCCGAGCCTGTCTAATATGCCCTTTGCCTTCCTGCTCAACAATACTTGCTATGGTTTTGGTCTTTTTTGGTATGCAATTTGGCTTCCTCAATTCAGTCCCTAATTTAGTGGTACCAAGTCGTACTGAATGATGGATGGTGTATAAATCAAAACAGGACACACTACATTTGTTAGTTAGTTTACAGTTTGAACAAATTAACGATTGTATGGTGGCTGCCTCCTCACCACTCATCTGCCAAATTAATTAATGCCTTATTTGTTCTTCTAGTATTCGCTAGTGTTGTATGGTGTTCAATGAGCCAGCCATGCGTGCTTTCATGTGTAAATTTTCTCATTTTCACTCATGTACGTATGGATGGATGCAGACCAAATCAAGTACTCCTTGGTTTCCTACCAAGCTTCGTTTACTTGTGAAAGCTTTCTCCCTTGATGATCGATTGGTTGTAACTGAAAGAAACCTTTTTGCAGGGGCTTGCCAACCACAAGGGTCAACTTGGAGCTCCTCTCTACCCCTGCAGGTGATTAATCTTGCTGTGGCAGACACCGGGGGAGCACTAGCGGATGTGTTCCCTCTCAAAGCAGTACACCCGCTGCTCCAGCACCTTCTTTTGCTATGTCAAGTAGTCCACATCAAGGTGCCTCCCTCATGAGCATCCTCCCTTCCCTATCATATCTCTTTAGTTTGATGCTGCTTATTTGCACAGCTATTTTTCATCACCTGGGTCCAATCTGTTTATACTAAATTTTCTGGGCAGAGAGGTAATGAGAATGATTTTATCTCTGCATGTCACGTAATTGTCTCACTACAGTATACTTTAGTTGATGAATTCCACAAATGCAATCTCTCATTGTTTTCATTGTATCATAACAGGACCTTGCTGTCAACTTCCATGGGATTGGGCCTTGCTTAGACGCCATGTATTCCATTCGATTCGCTTGGCGTGATGGACAGGTGCTGCCCCTCCGCTCCCATGACCTTTTCTTTCTTTTTTCTCGGATTTCAGCTCATGATTGTCTTTCTGCTATTTCACTTATCCTGTTTGTGCTGCAGCAGCAGCATGGACTCGGTACAGCAGAGGACAAGGGCTACATTTCATCGTGCCAGTGCCAGGCATGGTGCGCGGCTGTCGTGCGACGGAGGTGGTGCCATTCAGCATCGGCTACAAAATCGCCATGGTGAGGTACTCCGGCTCCTTTCCTTTCTCTGCTCTGCGCATGTGCCCATCGACCATGCTCTGTTTCGTGGCCATCCACCCATGGAAGATCTAGTGTTACTTAGGGTTTTGCTACTATTTGGGCTTAATTAGCTTTATAGTTAAGTTAGATAAGTTATATGATTGGGGATATAGAGCTATTCCTGGAATAAAACACATTAAATTAAACATGTAAGAAGCTTAAGAAACACCCTCTAATTCTGGAATTCAAATCTGCGATGCTCTCCATTGAAATTTTAACATCAATAGAGAAGTCGATGGTGTCATACATGTCAGTGGCTTCGGTAGAAGTTGCTGATTGGCATTGAGACAATAGAGTTTGGATAATAGACGTTTCTCATTGTCATTCTTCAGGAAAAACAGTGGTTAGTATATTCATTTCGTCGACAACCATGTATTATCAATATAGTTATTACATGTCAGCATCAACATTTAACAATTGCTTGGTGTTTAAGGTTGATTTTTTTTAATTTGAGCTCAAGATTTGTCATTTGTGATATTCATGTTTGTGTAGGATTGGGTACAGCAGAGGAGAAGGGGTTCATCGTGCCACCGACAGATGCTAGGGCTTCATCGCCGGCCTCGGTGGCGTCTTCTGTTGGCCCTGCTGACGTGCTGCAGCGGAGCTGTTTGGCATTAGCTAAAACAACCAAGGTGAGCTCCTCTCCTCTGGTTACTATGAGCCTATCTAATGACGCCCTCTGCTTTCCTCCTCAACAATACTTGCCACGGTTTTGGTCAATTTTGATATGTAATTTGGCTTCCTGAATTCAGTCCCTAATTTAGTAGTACCAAGTAGTATTGCATGATGGATTATGTATAAATCAAAACACGACATACAACATTAGTTAGTTAGTTTATGGTTTGAATAAATCGTAATGATTGTATGGTGGCTGCTTCCTCACCACTCACCCGCCAAATTAATAATGCCTTCTTTGTTCTTCTAGTATACAGTAGTGTTGTATGATGTTCAATGAGCTAGCCAGCCATGTGTGCTGTCATGTGAAAATTTCCTCATTCTCATTTGTGTATGTATGGGTGGATGGCGACCAAATCAAGTCCTCCTTAGTTGTGTGGCAAGCTTCGTTTACTATTGAAAGAATTTTTCCTTGATGATCAATTGGTTGTTTCAGTACTAGCGGACGGGTTCCCTCTCAGAGCAGTACACCTGCTGCTTCAGCACCTTCTGCTCCGTCAGGTAGTCCACATCAAGGTCCCTCCCTTACAAGCACCCTCCCTTCTCTATCCTATCTCTTTAGTTTGATGCTGCTTCTTTGCACCGCCAGTGTTCATCACCTGGGGCCAATTTGTTTGTGCTAGATTTCCTGGGAAGAGAGGTAACTAGAATTAGCTCTCTATGTCACGTAATCGTCTCATGACACTATGCAATTAGTGTTGGTTGATTACATAATAATCCTAGAGATAATTGGTTTGCTTATGGTTTTGATATGAGGGTGTCTCTTGGCACCTTACAGCATCCATATTAATCGCTACAGATAACCTGGAATCTGAAGACTCTATTAATCTGTGGTGGAATTATGATGGTTATTTTACTTCTCTAGTATCTGTTAGCTATGCTACTTATGCATGTTAAGTTATGAGCTTATCTGTCTGTCTATATGTTGTATAAGCTCTTGATTTATTGATGGTCGCCCCTGTTTTGATGCCTATGCGCATTGCTCGTGTTTTGTGTTTGGTCTGACGCTTACGTGCCCCACTAGTGCTCATCACCTGGGGCCGATCTGTTTAAGTCTCTTGGGTACGGAGGTGGAAGAACAAATTTAACTCTACTTGTAATGTTTTTCTCAGTTTCACTACAGTATGCAATTAGCTTAAAATGATTAGGGAACAATCCTGGAGATAATATGTTTGCTTAAGGTTTTGATTTGTGCATGTTCCTTTTCACCTTACACCTGGCATAATCTCTAGAGATGATTTGGAATCTGATTATTAGTTGTATTTTCACTTCTCAACACATTAAAACATGATATACTACATTAGTTAGTCAGTTTATGGTTTGAATTAATCGAAAAGATAATGTATTTTCCGTTAATATTGACAAACTCTCATTTTTATCTTCTCAGTTCACGATCAAGGATTAGCACCAGTGTCATGTGGATTTGTTTCCAGAATGATGAAATTCCAAATATACAATGACGCTTCTAGTTCTAATGGTTGGTTTCTTCACGCAGGTTGTTGTTGCTCTCAGTGGGACACCCAACACCACTAGCGAGCGACTCCCTTGCTAGCGGCGCTGTTGCTGGGCACAACTTTGGCCGGTCAAGAAGCTCTACATGCTCCAACGGGCCGCTCACTCGGACGGCGCTGCTGGTTCCTCTATCTCTATCACTCTTTCATGTTATGTGTCCATGGCAATCGAGACATGGTAAATTTGTGCTAGCCATTGTGTCATGGTGATTTCTAGGGATTATTGTGGTGCACCTGCAATGACTAAATAGCAGCCCAAATTCTAATTTTCTTGCTGCTGCTTTGTGGCGCACTAGTCGTAGCAGCAGCACTTGAAGTGCAAGTCTTGTGGTAGCTAGCACAACACAGCCAGTGGTGGTGTTCTAGTAGGAGTTGCAGTTTTGCAAATGTCTTTTCACGTCCTATGAATTATATGCTTGAGAAATATAAAGCATGTGCTGGCTGTTATGTTTGTAGAGAAGAGGTACTTGAATCGCTGAAATTGGAGTCATGGTCTGTTGTCTGGAGCCAAAATATATACTACACTGTTGCTGCAATTTTCTATGAAAAGATGGTTTCTGGTGGACAAGTTCTTGCGTCCTAAAAGTATGAACTTGTTCATTGATGACTTTGTGTTTTTTTGGTATCTTCATATTGGTCACCCATGTGGAATTTTTCATCTGGTTGGTTGACTTGTGGAAACTCCTTCTAATAAACATGTCTAGTCGATAACAATATGCATGAAACTGCTAGTTGGGTCTTTATAAGTATACATATGCATGCCTGATACTTTACTAGTCCAATGTAGTTTCTTCTAGGCAATTTCATTTCTCTCTTTCTTTCTGATTTAAACATGAGCATCAGCGGAGGCCTTGCTAATGAATATTCTGGCTTCTTTTCTTTATCTCGATCCGCATTTGATGCGTGTGTTGCTTGTGTGCAGTTTGGGATGCCCATCAACAAGTGGGCCTGTTGCCCTCCGAGACGCATAAAGGGATTATTCCTTCTTCCACGGAATCGAGTGATTGTTCTGTGCTGTTTGGGAGCTAGGCCAAGGAGAACCTGCTCTGATTCGATCTGCTCAACATTACCCCCATCTCTTCATTTCCAAGGTGACTTATCTGTCCTCTCCTCTGTTCGTTTTGAAAGAGCCTTCCCGCGTTTGTTTTCTCTATTATAATCTGCTCAACATTTAATGAACATTGAAAAATGCAGTAAGCTATCACAACTGGAAATCTGAGGAAAAGCTAACGCTACCAGAATTATGCGGGAAAGTTCTAGCTGCTGGAAATACGTGGGAATGCTTCATTCAATAAAACTTTATTAATCTGATATTAATAGCACACTTTTGTTGTAGTAATAGGAATGTGTTATTAAATTAGATTGGCCTTGTTTGTACGGAAAAACTGATTTCCATTGATTCTTGGGGATATGCCACATATATGTCCTTTTACTGATCTACCTTGAATGCATTCATTGAACTATCAAAAAGCCGCAACCTTCTGTAAATATGACTGATTTCGAGTAGGATGTACCTGATGGGAGATCAACTTTCCATTGATTTCTGGGGATACTTCACATGTATATCTTGTTGGTTATCTGCCTTCAATCCATTGAGCCATACAAAATCCACCACCTTTTACAGTTTATTTAAAAATGACTGATTACAAATAGGATACATATCTGACATGAGAAAAAGGTTATTTGTAGGGAGGTGTCGTATGTTGATTCGTGAATTGCTTTGTTTGCATGGCTGACCAGGCATCTGTGTCCTGCACATATCTCTAGTGGATAATATTTCTAGGTAGTGCACATTGAACAATGCATAGCTGTCATTGACAGAATTATTTATTTTCCTGCTCAATTTGGCGCAGCAGGCGCTCGACTTCATGGAGGAGGACGACGACCGGGACCCCAAGCCCAAGCCGATTACCTTTACCTAGACTCCGCATACAAGGCAAATGATGTGCCAACTTCCAACGATTGATGTTAGCTAGTGAAAGACTCACTTTTCTGCTAATGGCTACTTGCGTCGTTTTGCTGGACTCACTTGGCTTGGTAAATGATGCTCTAGTGGTTGCCTGTTAGCTAGTTGTTAAACCACTGAAGTTTCCTCTGGATCTGTTCTAGCTAGATAAAATACCGATGTTCTTGACAAGTTAATTACCTAGCATCTTAATGTGATTTTCTCTTTCTTTTTTCCACTTGATAGTATGGCTGGCCTTGGATTTTTTTTCCGAGAAAACGCAATAGACCTTTGCGTTTCATTTCATTGAAAAGCGAGAAGTTCAGTTACAATCGTAGGTTACATCCGGTTTAATGCACGTCCCATGTTTGTGGCAGCACAAGGCGGAGGCCAGGTGCCCTGGCTGCAGCCCAAGAGCAGGCCTCGTCCTTAATTCTATCTAATAGCGCGTTGAAGGATGGCTGCTCTTGGAATAAACTGATATTTATTTGCATGCTCGATTTGGTGCAGCAGGCGCCCGGCTCCATGGACGAGGATGATTGGGAACCCATGTCCAAGCCGACATCCTGACATCGACTATCCACACACAAGGTCGTGGTTCTGCCCCTCTCGTCTGTGAGGTTTTTTCCCCAATTGATTGCTGGTTCATTGTGAACCAAACTGCTATGTTGAGGTCCGTCCTAGGTTTCTTGGTTGATGGCACTAGACTGGACTCCCAGGTTTGTGCTTGTGTATGAAATTCTGTTATTTGCGTCGGATAGTCGGATAGATGGAATTGTCAGTGTTCACTCGTCCTAATCTCAAGTTTGACACATACTTACCGTTGGAAGCTGGTGGACAGTTATGACGTTACTTTAGTTTGTAGAACATGCTTGAGTCAACCATCTAGCAGTTGTTGATGGAAATGCGTGTTGTTTTTAAGGCGTCTGTAAGGCGACGCCTAGGCGTCGAGGCCCCCCCCCCCCCCCCCCCCCCCCCCCCCCCCCCCAGCGCTTTGCAAATATGTCCGCTTTAGGCGTCCCCCAGCGCCTTAAAGCGAAGCATCACCTTAAAAACATAGCCGTGTTGGCGTCTTCAGTTGGCCCTGCTGCCATGTGGTGGTGGCGGTGCTGTTAGGCATTGGCTAGAAAACAGGCATGTTGAGTTCGTCCAGCTCCTCTCCCCCTCTCCTCTTGCCAGGGGAAGGGATTCCATCAGTACCTTCTATGTGAATAACAAGTGCTGGCTCTGTTCCTCCTTGTTCAGTTTGCATCAGAATTTTCAGGGGCCCTCACTCTGCATCTGTTCTGCTTTAAGTAAAGAAACAATATGTGTGCATCTAAACAAATATTTTCAAAGTTGTCGCTGCTCTGCTCTAGCACAGTTTCTTCACACTTGCATCGGTTTCTACACATATCCGGGCCTTGTATTTGTACTTGAACCAGCTCATTGTCATTACCTAAAATTGATGATAATGGGTAGAATAGAGATTGTTTGGTCCTTGTCAAAGCTTTGTCTCTAGAGGAATTGATCTCTTTATTAACATGATTGATTGACGTTGTATAGGACAATCATGATGTATTAGTGATTTGATATCGAACATTAGTTTTATGAGATGATTATTTTTCTATTTAGAGCAGCAGACGCCTTCCACTTCCATGGATGACATCGACGACGTAGACGTGCGCCCAAACTGAGGAAATGTCGAGTCCGACCTCAACCTCTACTATGAGGTTGCCCAAAACGGCTCGCCATAGAAGGTCAATCCCTCTCGACTGTGAGTTTTTTTTTTCAAGTTATCGCCTCTGCTGTAGCCTAGTTTCTAAACAAAACTTGGTACAGAAAATGCTCTTCGGACTAAACTAGATGCAGAAAAATATCTCCTTCAGCAAAACCAGTGTCACCTTTGACAACTTAATTCACACACTAGTAGCTCTTGTAGGAAACTGTGGTTGTGATTCAGTCACCAAGTTATCGCACCACTTGGCCCTACTATGATTTTTATTTTAGCTGGTTTGAAATTGGAAAACTCAATGGCGGAAAAATTTATAGTTGCCGCCTTAGAGCCAATTTATTTTAATAATTGGAACAGTTTGTAGTTATATTTGTGATTCAGTCTGAAACACTTTATTTTTGGTCTTGAAGCTATCCGATCTGGAATCCAACCATTTCGGAATTTATGTATTTTGATTTGATCCGCACCCATATCAATCTTTACCTTTCCAGCAAATTCAAGCTCCTATATTAATGACATGTTAGATCCTGAAAGCATGTCAACTGGGAATTGCATTAGGAACTGGAAAATTCACAAGCAGATTCCAATTTCAGGGGATGCATTAGTACTACAAGATGACACTGTAGCCTCACTATGCAGTGTGCCATCACCCGCTTTAAATGCGAATTTACTAGGTGAAAAATCATCAACTTGCAAAAGCTTACATTCACTGTAAATCCTTCCAGATAATCTTAGATTCGGGATCCATAATTACTGCGCAACAACTTTGGGAATTCAATTCGATCTGGATTTACTGCTTCCTTCACATGCTTGCTACTCAGCTAGTGTAGTAGTATTCATTTACACACGTCGCTTTTAGTATTGCTACCCCAGTAAGTAACAGACAATTCTTGCAGCTGGCTTGCTCGTGGTGGATCCTGGAGTGCCTTTGTCGGTTCATCGCCATCATGGTAGTGGCCTGGAGCTGTCAATCAGTTTGAAACCTCATCAGATTAGGTGTTTTTTTGTGTTTGCTCTGATCTGGATCAAATTGCGTGGATGCGTCACATCGTCTCAATCGCTTTTTTGGGCCTGATTTCTTGGCTCAAAAGATTGCGAAATGTGCGTTAGGAGTAAAGGATAGATTTTGTGACGTGCATCAAATTCCTCTATTTCATGATGAGACTATGAATTACCTTAGTGTTGAAAAGTTATAAAGTGATTCTTGCTGGTAACTTGGTATAGCTTGGATTTAGGCAGCTGCATCAACTTTTCAGTTTTCACCAATCCTGCAGATACTAGATGCTTGATTCTGGCACTCTTGCCACAAATCTTGAGATTCATCTACTCTGCTGTAAATCCTCCAATTCTTACACTGCTATAAATCTTGACATTGATGCACTCTACTGTAAAAATCTTGAGCTGGTTTTGGGAACTTTTGGGTTCATGGCGCTATTTACTGTTTTGTTGTTGAGAGTTAAACCATACCATATTCCTTGTGCTGAGCTGGCTATGTGTGTATTGACTGAATTTGGTGCCGCGCCTTTCACCAGGGAGACATCAGGTCTGCTCTCCTCGGATGTTGTCTCTGCCTCGGTATGAGAGCGCTGGCGAGGAGCTCACGGTGCTTCCCAGGCACAGCAAGGTTGTTGTTAACGGTAAGAACTGAACAAAGTCGTTGCTGGTCAGCCTACATGGTATTGTCAAGAAGGCTGTTGGCCTTGGAGGCTGGCACTGGCTGGTCAGTCTTCGTTAGGCCTTGTACAACGAGGAATGCTTATGCAAGGTGCTCAAGGAGAGAGAATAGGCTTTGCTTCCTGGAAAGAAGAATTGATACCTAAAATGGGCAGTGCCTCCGTATAAGTGCTTAGGATGGATTAGTACACGCAAGATTACTACCGGCAGGCAGAAGCACCTGTTAGCACCGGAAGCAAACTTTGGCTTCTGTTGCCTTTCTGAGGCACCTAGCCAAGCGTACGGGAGCAAAGAAACCGTTTTTTATTCCTGAAGCACCGGTGGAGGCTCC
Organism: Triticum urartu; assembly: GCF_003073215.2. Lineage (NCBI taxonomy): Eukaryota > Viridiplantae > Streptophyta > Magnoliopsida > Poales > Poaceae > Triticum > Triticum urartu. Next base: position 746,381,873 of record NC_053023.1, read on the forward strand.
AGCATTGTACAGGGCCTTAGAGTACATTATTTGGGCATGCCACTTGAAACTCTGATACTTAGTTGGTTGCTGGCTCTCAATCTTGACAATTGCAATGAGAGTGAAAAGAATAAAGATATGTCTGACTTTTCTTTTCAGAAGGTAGCTAGTCAAGCAATTCTATCCACCCAACTACCCAAGTTTCAGACTAGTATTATTAGCTTGAAAGTTGAAGATGCATATGAAAGCATTAGTAGAAAACAACATGCTCATATGGTATCTTTGTTCTAATTCCTGAGATATTATTGAAAAAGCAGGATCTAAAGAATGGTGTGGAGGTGAAGCTGCAGAGGATTGCCCTGAGTGTCTTGAAAGCTCCACCTGGTAACAAGGACGACGACGTGATCGATGGTCATTCTGCGGTAGCTTCAACATGGGAGAGAAAGACATAAATTAGTGTAAGACCATGATGTTTTTTTTCCGCAATGTAGCCAAATGCTTTATAAACTATCTATGAATAGCACAATCAGATCAGACTAAATGTTCTCTTCCTGTTTTGCGAGCAGCGAGCATTGAGTACGAGAAGCCAACAAAGCCAAGGTTACGGTACACAAGACCATGGTCATCCTACAGGACGATGTCCTGCAGCCAGGCCAATTTTGACTCAACTTGGAAGCTGCGAGCGGTAATCACTGTTGCCATCCCGGCAACTAATCATGACACGGCAAGTAATTACGTCTGTAAGATGAATGAGATTGGGCGAGTGCAGTCAAGTCATTCTCATTGTCATTGTGTTTGTTAGGTAGGATCTGTCACCGCGGTCAAGTCATTCTCATTGTCACTGTGTTGCTAAACTCGTGATATTTGTCCGTGACTCCTGGGAACCTAATAATCCCAGCGAGTCTGTGTACCATGGCAGTTGCGCTGAATGATCTGAGGTTGTTTGTTTTGCAGAGAGTGAACCTGACACCCACACTATGGAGATACTGGAAGCACTTGAACCTTGTAAGTACCACCATCCTATCCTATGTATTGATCCTTGAGCAGCAAATGATCCATGTCAAGCAAGTGTAGTTACCTTTGGATTCACTCCTGATAATGTACTGGGGGGTGAAAACTTTGCAGGTGCCACTCCATCGGAGGGGCTCTTCCATGGGGCCCAGCCGCATTTCCTTGAGAAATATCCATGTGGGAGGGAGGGAGCATCCAGCAGACCTTATTGTTGTACTCTGCAACTTGCACTAGAGAAGAGAAGAAAAGAGAAGAGAAGGCTGGCAGACTTGATTTGACGAGCCGTCGCTGTATCTTGCTGTTTTGCTGTATCTTTTTGGCCCAGGAGCAAGGGACATGATCCTTGTATCTGTCTGCGCACCACAAATCTTGTTGGCTGCACAAGCAAAGCTCTTCCTAAGTAGATCCAAACTCTATGGACTTTAGTCTTGTAAGTGAAGTGGATAGCGTGGATAGATTGTTGTCAAGTGATTAACTATGGCTTAATTGTACATCTGATGATGAATGGCGGGGTTGTTATAATGAATGGCATGTCGCTTTTTAATTTCATGTGCAATGCACAATAAATGCAACGCGTTATGCTTTGAAATTTCTAGCAAGGGTTCTTGAAGGCCATCGTCATTTTTTCATTTGTTAGATTGTTCCTGGGGTGTTTTTGGAGAGTAGTTGTACATCTTGTTATGGACATGTCGATAAAACTAAGGAGGTGTTTGTTTCTGTGACTGGTAATGTAAACGTAATGGGAAACAGATTACGCCCTGTAACAGCTCCGCACGGGATAAACCATGTTTTGTTTGGTTGTGCTGTGTAAAGGAAATGGATCTGCAGGAGGAGGTTGATGGAGGATGAAGAGATTGATCCGGAGATGGGCCTTGCTGCTCCTCGTCGGCAGCTTCAACCATCCACCCTCGTCGGCTTCAATCGTCCACCCTCGTCGTCGGCGGCGTTGTTCCTGGCGACTGATGTGGCGAGGTCGTTCCCGGCGGCTGATGTGCGAGGTCGATCCCGGCGGCTGAACGAGGAGGAGAGGACCGAGGGGAGGCGGCAGCGTTGGACTTGAAGGGAGCAGATGGTGCAAAAAGATCGAGGAGAGGAGGGACGAGGGAGTCGCTAGGGAGGAGGAGGGCTCGGGGCTCAGGTGGTAAGGAAACCTTTACCGGTGGGTTGTAGGCGGTATCGATCGATAGCCGTCCTGGATCTGATTAAGAGGAATGATCACCAAATGTCTGTAACAGTATCCGCTTACACTGTAAACAGGTGACGGACGGAATTCTGATGAAACGAACACCTCCTAAATGAACAGCCAACTAGTAAGATGCCTGTGCATTGCACGTAACACTGAAATGCATTGATCCAGGTCATCTCAAATTTAACAAATATTGATAGGTTTCTTCGGATATTCATTCTTCTCTAGAGCTCACAAACATCCAGGTGAATAGTAAATGTTGGGAAAATAGATAAAAAAATATTTTACAAATAAAAGCGTTCAAGTGTTCAACCTACATCCAAAACTTCATGAAGAGTGCTTTGCAAAAATGATCTTTAAAAAATATTTTCCGAGTATCGATTTTTTTCTAAACCGCCATGAATGTAACTCGGGATGAATTGGAAGGCGGCAGAGGAGATGGCGAGGAGGAGGGGGTCGTGGTGGTGGTCGGCAATGCGGCCTAAGAGAGAAGGCACGAGAGGCGTTGGGAGCAGACAACGCCAAGAGCAGCAACCTCTCTAGCTAGATCCTTATTTTGTCCTGAGATGGCTAGATGAGCTGAGAGGTAGGAGGTTATCTACAAAAAAGGAGTGGAGTGTGGGGGTCTTTTTGCAAAACTAACATAATTTGTTTCAGATGCGTTGGATGTAAATCGAACGGTTGCAAATGAAGGATGGTAGGCACACCATCATCACCAAGTCGGCTTTTTATAGAAGTAGAGATGAATGTATATATAGGTTGATTACATGATAAAAAAAAGCTGAATGTTTTTTTTATCTAATGGCCTTATCGTGTTGATCACATGATCAGTTTGTGGATCATTCACCTGCCTATGCCTATGGTCGATTTGCTTGTTGTATACTCTGGGCAGCATATGCACTTGCTCATGATTCTCCTTAAAATAAGGGAAAAGAGACCGCCCATGCCCACCGCGGTGGAAAAATGACCGACGAACCTGTGCTAGCTGGGGTTGTCAAACCCTAGGTAGGGCAGGGCGTGCTTCGTGGCCGTAGCGACGAGGGCGTTGTTCTCCACTATGGCAGCCTCTTGTTGTGCGGCGAGGGCGAGGGCGACATGCCTTGTTCAAGAATTCGTCCGATTAACCAGTTAACTTGCCGATTAATCCCTACTCGTAGGGTCACCGAGTAGCGGATAAACTGATAAATCGTCCGTTAATTGATTAAATGGCCGATTAACTTGCCGATTAGCCTATTAATCCCCTACTCGTCAGACAACCGAGCAGCTACCAGTTAACGATTTCCTCAACAATGGTGACATGCGGTGACAGCCGCGGCTTCCAGCTTGTCGGCCTGCACCTTCCTTTGGCCAACCCATAATACGTTCCTTCTTGTTGGGCCTTTTCGCGAACGGCATGAGGCTTGTTGACGGCGGTGTCGGGGATCGGCACGTTTTCCATGACGAGCGGCCGAGAGTTTTTTTTTTGGGGGAAAGGCGGGCCAAGGGAGGTCAAGGATGAGTATCGCGCATGTCCGGTATGTAAGTGGACGCACGTTGGGCCAATTTTTCGTCCATTTCGATCTAAACAAAGACGCGCGTACGGCAAGATGAATCTAACCGGTTGTTAGCTCTTCAACTTTTTTTTTTGAAGGCAAAGCAAAGCTCTCCCGGTGTTAAATCGTTCCATATGTTCCCTTAAAAAAAATCGTTCCATATGTGTTGTATACGTGCAATATTAATATGCTGCCAAAAACTAGGTGATCGTTATTATTGCATTTTTTATATATTCTCTTCTCTACTAATAAAAATAGTAATACTAGTAGTAATTGACGGAGTCTCAAGGCTAGCCGCAAGTATAGCTTCCCTGGTTAACGCCTGCACGAGAGGGAGTCAAACCGACCGAGGCGTGGGGAAAAGGCAAGGCAAACAAACAAACAAACGCTTTTGCGGTGGGTGGAGATAAAAGCGGCGGCTCCTCCTTCCCTTCTTTTATAATCATCACGCACGCCTCTCAGCCTAACCCGCGGCTGAGAGGCCTCGGCGGCTGCTCACTCCCATCCTCTGCACGCCGCGCACTGCCAGAAAAGAAAACGAAAACTGGATGGATATCAGCTGGTAAGCAAAGTCTCCATCGTCCTTCTGATGAAAGAAACCAGGCCGGTTGTAAGATTATTAGTCCATCTTTTGCATTGCAGCATCAAACCAAGGAGACAAGACAACCATGGGATGATGATTATATGCGAGCAAATGGTCTCTCTTGGATTGGTTTTCTGCGGCTATGCATAGATTCAGCGCATGTTTCACCTGGTTACCGCTGCATGCTAGGGCTTTACCCTCACCCTGTGTCGTCATAAATCCAGACCGCCGACGGGGACAGAGCGTGAAAGGCGTCCAAACCCTTGGATGCGTGTCTGAATTATTCCCTTCGATTTCAAGGTGCCCTTCTTGCTGCGTTTCTGAACCTTCGTGGCTTCCGTTAATCTCTTCATCTAACTTTACTTCAAAAATCCCTCAGATGGCCCTCATTCTTGCTCTTCATCTAACAGGATTTGGAAACGTGGAGCAAGGCCGGCCCATAGGCCGGGCAAAAGGGGCGACCGCCCCGGGCCCCAAGAGGGGAGGGGCCCAACTAAAACTTACACTAGTAAGATTTTTGGTAAGCACAAAACTGCAGCGAGAGGAGTGGCTAGAGGGCAGATCGGGATCATCTGCAGGCCAGGAGAAAGGAAAAGCCTGGTCAGCACTTCGGAATATACCTATACTCTCGAAGATCAAACTATTCGTCTGGCGTTTGGCACGGCATTCGCTGCATACCACGGATGTGTTACACCACAGGAATATGGCAACCCAGGGCACATGTCCTTTGTGTGGATGCCAAGACTCGTGGCGGCACGCTTTGATCTCCTGTACGATGTCGAGGTGTGTGTGGGCACTATCGGATGCAGATGTGCTGCTAGCGATGGCAGAACTAGAAGAACCAAGTGCAAAGAGATGGCTGTTTGAATTATACAGCAGGATGGATCACTCCAAATTTACAACAATGGTTGTCACACTTTGAGCGATTTGATATGCTCGGCGAAAAGCTGTGTACGAGGCAATCTTTCAAGCGCCGCACCAAACTATTTCTTTTGTGAACAACTTCCTTGCGGACTTGCAACATATCCCTAAGGTGAACATGACGGTGAGCATGTCAGCACGGGCGGCCAGGACTCAACGCTGGCTCGCTTCGGAAACCGACACTGTCAAAGTGAACGTTGATGGAGCAGTAGCTCGGAGCAGAAGGGCGAAGCTGTGGCTGCACTATGTCGAGATGAGAATGGCAACTACCTGGGGTCTTCGGCAGTGTTCTACGAAGGTGTCATTGATCCAACGGTCTTAGAAACCTTTTCTTGCAGAGAGGGACTAGCTTTGGCAGAAGATCTGGATGTTCATGATGTGGTTCTGGCTTCCGATTGCAAAGGAGTAGTTAATGACATCAACTGGGGAACAAGTGGACCGAACGCAGCAATCACACATGAAATAGTAGCTCGTAGTTCTGATTTTTCTTCTTGCAAGTTTATTTTTGAGCGTAGAAACTTCAATTTGGAGGCTCACAATCTCGCAAAGTATGCATATAATCTAGGCATAGGTAGAGATGTGTGGTTGGGCAATCCTCATAACCCAACTATTGTACCTATGAACATGTCTCTGAATCAATAAAGCTTGCGAGATCTCTCCAAAAAAAGAGTATACATTACATCTGGAATATTATTCAATGGATAAAATAGAGCCTCAATTAGCATAAGCATAAGTTCACACTACATACTGATAAGTTATACCACGCTTAGGCAAACCAATCCGATTGCGGAGTTGAGTTCAAATACATTAGTCTCTCTTTTACAATGCATGTCTTAGTATCATAATGAAAATTATGATATATCGATTTCAATGTTTAAACCAATGCACAATTTTTAATTTGATAAACGTCTAGGCATCTCATTTGCACCAAACTAAACCAAGTGAATCTGGACGAGCACATTAGGTAATCGAATCATGCATAAAAGTATAATCAACAACATTTTTGGTTCTTCGAATTACTGAACCTATCATGCAGGCCACATTTTCTATGTCCTAGAAGTTTCCATGAATATGACCACCTAATATACACTAGAAATTGCTATAAAAATATTTGTTGGTATGTCTATAATTTATAAATCTCTATCATAATATTCAATATAACATGAAAAGATATATGAACACACGCATATATATGCAAATGTGTATACACTACACCGTTTATGCAATATTAAAAAAATAAATATGAAAGATTGTCTTAACAATAAAGAAAAGTTTTGGTACATCATAAATTTTTCATTTTGTAAAATTAAAATTTTCAATTATATACATTACAGATGCATACCAAATAATAGTATAAATGTTATTTGAAAACATTTTATGTGGCTAAGTAATAAAAAACATTAATTACAATTGTAATATGATACACTTAGTTTAAAATAAGTATAAAAGTTTAATATGAAAAATAATTATTTTACATCGCCCCGGACCCAAAAATATATTGGACCAGCCCTGACCTGGAGGCGTGTGGCTGGGACGAGAGCGTGAAAGGCGTCCAAACCCGTGTCTGATCAGTTCCCTTTGATTTCAAGGTGCCCTTCTTGATGCGTTTCTGAACCTTTGTGGTTTCCTTTGATCACTTCATCTAACTTGTACTTACAAAACCCCTTGGATGTCCGTCACAATATCTGTTCATCTGTCAGGATTTGAATCGCTGGAGGCTTGCGGCCGGGACGTGCTCGACAAAGCCGTCAAACCCCTGGTTGTGTGTCTGAACTGTTCCCTTTGATTTCTAGGTGCTCTTCTTGCTGCATTGCTGAACCTTCATGGTTTCCTTTGATCAGTTCATCTAGTACTTTAAAAATCCCTTGGATGTAGCCCTTACTCTCTCTGTTCATCTGTCAGGATTTGGATCGCTGGAGGCTTGCTGCCAGGACGAGAGCGTGAAAGGCGTCCAAATCCTTGGTTGTGTGTCTGAACTGTTCCATCTGATTTTAAGGTGCCCTTCTTGCTGCGTTTCTGAACCATCGTGGTTTCCTTTGATCAGTTAGTTCATCTTGTTTGTACTTTAAAAATCCCTTGGATGTGGCCCTTACTCTCTCTGTTCATCTGTCAGGATTTGGATCGCTGCAGGCGTGCTGCCTGGACGAGAGTGACAAAGGCGTCTGCACCTTCCTATAAGGCACAAATCCTACCTGTTCTTGCTGCAGAGGCTGAATTGAGTCTGGGTCCTGTTGTAAAGGTGTTGTTCCTACTTCCTCTACATCTAACTATGTTCTTCCATTTTGGTGATTGGAATCTGTAGAACCCTCTATGCTTGCATGGTTATTTGGTTATGTGTATGCCAGCAGGAGGTGAAGCGTTAGTGCTAGAATTGTTGATTTTGGTGCCTGTTTAGCCTCTTGTCTTGCATGTTACACAAGCTAGTAATGCTTCCATAGAACTAATTTGAGCGATGTTTCACCTTTAGTAGTGGGTTTTGCTACTGCTCCTTCATCAATCTCATTAATTTTTCTTTCTTCTAGATGTCGAAGGTGAAGCAAGATGTTTTCGACAAGGCACACGCAAAGGCAGTGGCCTCCATTGCAAGAAAGAGGCCCCCCCCCCAGCGCTCCTTTAAAGTATTTAATCTCTTGCAAGATGTTTTCTTAGTTTTCAGTCTTTAGAGTCCTCTTGTTTATCTAACTGGCATATTTTTGTTTAATCTTCAATAGGATCTTGAAATTATACAAATCACCTCCACGCCTACTGCAGTTCAACTTTTGCGCATGTACAAAGACATCCACAATTTGTTTGTCAGATATAACGCTGCCCTGGTACCAGAGAAAGTGTGTTTTCCGAAGCCTCGTGGAGGAATTTCGGCAACTTTGAAATCTGAGATTCTAGATGAGGTTCCAATAGCTATACCTTATGACAAGCAGGTATCTTGATCTTTTTTCCCATTGGTTATTGCCTCTCGTATTTTAGTTGGTGGCCTAATTTATACTCCCTCTGTTCCTAAATACAATACCTTTTAGAGATTCCATTATGGACTACAGACAAACGTGTATAGACGTATTTTAGAGTGTAGATTCACTCTTTTTGCTTTGTATGTCGTCTATAGTAGAATATCTAAATTGTCTTGTATTTATGAACGGAGGGAGTACAATCATTGTTGTCTCTGTTATGTATTTGGCTGCTTATTCATGTGTAAATCTACTTTGATAGTACTCTCTCTTGTCCGGTTTATAAGGCTTAAATCTAATCTCATCAACCAAGGCACTTGGTGAGTGGAGGAATGTATCTCGTACTCTACAAAACTACCCAAATTAAAATGATGCATTAATTTGGATTAATTGCAGTGCATGCATGCTTGACCACTACTCCCTCCGTTCCCAAATATTTGTCTTTCTAGACATTTCAAATGGTTACAACATACGGATGTATGTAGACATATTTCAAAGTGTAGATTCACTCATTTTGCTTCGTATGTGGTCACTTGTTGAAATCTCTAGAAAGACAAATATTTAGGAATGGAGGAAGTAGATGAGTAGGAAAGTTACATACATTGGGGAGTTCCTTTTTAATTATTACATGCAAAGATTTAATGCACCTTGGAATCTCAATAGGAGATGGAGATGAGCCCTTTAAATTGGAAAAACGAAAAAATGGAGATGAACCCTATAAACCGGAAAGGAGGGAGTAGTTAACTTTAGTTTTTTGACATCAAACAACTTATTGCTTTATCTTGTCATCTTGATGCAGACTTTATATTTCTTTATCATTGAGGTTATGGTGGATGCTGATGAGGTGTTTCAGTTCCCGATGCGTTTGGACAGTATGTACTGCTGCGGTTTCCGTTGTATCAAGCGCACTGAAGATCCCTTAAAAAAGGTTTGGTATTCTTTTGAAAAGGTGTCGATCTTTCCACTGAGGCTTTTCAATAACAGGGAGAATCTGGTCTGTCTTTAGCCTATAACAGCTTGTAAGTAATTCTGCCTCTAATATGGAAGTTTTGTTGGAATGCCCATTGTTTGTCAATTAATTTTTTGTGTCTGGATCCTTACGTTGGGGTACCATTCATACAAATGTGAATGCTTAGGGAAATGCTAATTAGAATTTATAGATAACATATACACAATCATTCGGGGAAACAATTTGGCCATTTCCCTCATGCTTAGCACTATCATAATATTGTATGAAATAATGATAAGTATTTTGTGAGACTACATGTGTTGCATATTATATCTAGTATAGATCCAGCACCAATGGAGATTTGTATGGCTCCATGTTTGGATGTGTTCTATTTTTGTGTTTTTCCTGCTTTACTCGAGTGTGTTAATCCCCTTCATAAATGAACCTGAATCATGAACATAAAAATGGAGTCTGAACTATTCCTCATGGATGAGTTCTAGCTATGCACATGAACAAAGTCGCAAGAATTGGGGAAGCAGGATGAGTCAGATAGGAGCTGAGGGATCAATAATGAATAAAGAATGTTCTGCTGCATTTAAAAGATGCTGAGGGACTTGATGTTCTGTAAGCATTCACAACAAAATTTGCTGCTCCTAAATGGATGTGACCAGGCTGAAACGTTTCTGCTGGTTGGCTTGTGGGCGGGGACCGACAGAGTTATTCAATGCTACACTACCTGGGCTCTGCACTTGCACCATCGTTGTCAAAATGAGAAATATATAAATGTTGATATACTTCAGGATTTATCACTTATGTTTTATTTGTGCACCCCATGTTAAAACAGCATGCGCCACATCCTTTTACTGCCCTATAGGAACATTGTTAGCTGTTTTTTTGTTAAGTGTTCTGTGCTGGGTTTTTCCCTGCCTTTTTGTTGTATTTGTTTGAAACTTATTCTTTTTTTCTCTTTGAACAACAGTGCAAAAATTCAAATTTATAAGGGTGTAATTGCAAAGTTCTGTAATCACTTTCGGCACTTTCGGCCTTGCCGTAATGATCCAGTGGCTCAGGTGTTAAAAGACACGATGTACTTTATATTTTCTGAAGCCTCCAGGTTTTGGTTCGCCATGGGTCTTTTTGAAAGGAATTCAGAACGAACAGGATTATGCCGTTCGTCTCACTGAGCTAATGGGAGATCTAATACAGAGTTATGGTAATTCGTCTCGACTTGGAGTATACTTGTGGCTAGCATTCCTTGAAAGAAAGATGGCGTTATCTGCCAAGTGCCTACTACATGATCCTACCAGATTTCCGGACTTGCTCCTGGCCTTTGACGAAGAGGCCAAAACTTTCTTTAAGTTTGAACCATTACTCAACTTTAGAGGACCAAATAATGATTTGAGTCTTGAAGCCTTGGTTGGAGAATCGCTATTCATTGTCAAGTACAGCTGCGTCCTTGTTCGGAAGGCGCTGATGCGTAATGCAGGCTACAACAAAATTTTCCCTGTGTAAGTATTTTTATTTCTTGTGTTATTTTCTGAACTTGTTCTCTGGTAAACTACACATTTAATTAGATTATAAGCACATCTATTTCCATTATATAACATGTATATAGACACACTGCTCAAACATTGGTAGAGATAGTGGATAATTTATATGCCATTTCTGAGTCAGTATGACTGGATTGTTTAGTCCAAAGCCTACTGTTTACATTGATAGTTATGCCCATTTTTAGTTGAGGGTTTCAGCTGATGATGGACACTGGATTTTGTATACTTTATCCACTAGTTTATGTACAAATGTAATTGGGGAGAGGGTAAATTTGCGAGCAGATACTGTAACTGTGGTCAGATTTCTGAAGCATGTTTAAAGTTGAGTAATGGTTCAAACTTAAAGAAAGTCCCAATTATTAGCTGGGCAAACTTTCCAAAGTTGAGTAATGGTTCAAACTTAAAGAAACTTTCAACTTCTCCTTGTTTGTTGTAATCAATCTTTTTGTAATGTCCCAATTATTAGCTGGGCATATGCAGAATGCTGTAGCATACAAATAGTGCACTTTGCTTGTTGTGTCAGCTCCCATTCACGGGTGTTTCTCTCTCTGAACTTGTTCGCTCAGAGTAAACTACACCTAATTCCGTTATAAACCATGTATGGACACACTGCTCAAACATGAGGAGAGATAGCGTAGATTTTATATGCAATTTCTGGAGTCAGTATGACGCACTGATTGTTTAGTTAGTCAGTAAGTTGTCCAATGTCTACTGTTTCAGCTAGTTGTTTGGACACTAGATTTTGTCTAGTTTCTCCACCAGTTAATGTACATACGTAATTTGAGAGTAAACTGCTGTCAGAATTCTGAAGCATGCTCTTTTCCCTGATTGTGAAATACCAAATCTTGTTGGTTGATTAGTCATCTACTAGATTGCTGCTGCCTGCTGCTGCTACGAGCTTGTCTGTATGAATTGTTAATCTACTTTTTTTTATGCGCATGCTCTCCTCTTTAAGTCAGTACTATGCAGAGGGCAATGGCAGTTTCAGCTTTTCCTTGTTTGTTGTAATCCATCTTTTTGTTATGTTCCAATTATTAGCTGAGGGTACAAATAGTGGACTTTGCTCATGGCAGGAGCATGAACATTGTTTTTCTCCTTCCCATAATTTGTTGTGTCAGCTCCCTCCCATGCACGGGTGCTATTCTCTCTGAACTTGTTCGTTTAGAAACTACGCCTTGACACCTTTAATACACCTAATTCTGTTGTATACCATCATTTGTACTTTTTATATATTATTTATAAATGCTCTTTGTTGCTTAATTACAGGATGACGCCAATATCTCCTGACGATGTTAATTGTTACGATGACTGAAGGAGCTGCGCTGGAAAACACTAGTGCTGAAAGAGTCCGTCTGGCGAATGTTTCTCATGTGTCTTGGGTAGAAGTGACCAGTATTTTGTCAAATGGTTCTCCTGTGCCTTTGGATGTAAAACCGCACTGCCAGTAGGATTGTAGAAATTTTGGTAGCAATTGGGCAACTATTACCAACCAAATTTGATTCCTTGCCTTTGTTGGTTTGGATGTAAAACCGCACTACGAATAGGATTGTAGAAATTTTGGTAGCAACCTGGCAGTTATAACTAAATTTGATTCCTTGTCTTTGTTGGCTTGGATGTAAAACCGCACTGTGGGTAGGATTGTAGAAATGTTTGGTAGCAATTGGGCCTTTGTTGGCTTGGATGTAAAACCGCCCTGCGGGTAGGATTGTAGAAATGTTTGTCGCAATTGGGCAACTATAACTAAATTGGATTCCTTCCCTTTTTTGCTGACTTTTTGTTGATGACTTTTGTTTCCTGGCAAGCTGGAAATTAGTGATTTGCTTGAAGTTAGCAGTAGGAAGCGGTTTCCTTTTTGTACGTATGAAAGTTATCAATAGAAGCAGCCTTTTGAATGAAAGTTAAAAATCTCGCTACCCATGCCAGCAAGCAACCGCCCAATAGTGTAGGGATGATCTAGGTTGTGTTCCCGGACGCACTTGCGGCGGTCGTCGCCGAGTAGAGGCCAAATGGTGTACAACAAGATAGTTGCCTTTTGTTTAGCAGGCAATTGCCAAGGACGCTAAAAGGTCAACCGACGTTTTTTTTAAACAAGTCAAAACTGACCGGCAGTGCATTGTGTAGGCTGAACTGCTGGGGAGTGGCCAACAAACCGATAATTCGCGATAAGAGACAAAGTCAAAGTTATTTTTCTCTGTGAGACTAGACAAAGTTCATATATGTGACCTCTGAAAGGAAGAAGATCCAAGGACAACATTTTCAACGCTATCATTTCTTTCTCTTTCGATGAGAGAACCTCAATTCTAACAGCTAAAATCTAAGCAAATTTTTGTATGCAACCGCCATACCTGTCATCTTATTTTTAAGAACTTGTTTTGTGAGAACTTATAAAAAAATATGTTTATATTTTGGTAAACAAATAAAATGTGGAACAAGAACAACTGACTTCATTTTGGGGAAGGTCGATGGGAGAAAAATAAAAAATGGGAGGAAAAAACCAAATAGAAGAAGGGAAGAGGGTGGAGCATGTGTAAGAAAAGTTGGACGAAGGAGAAGTAAAATGGGAACCTTACCTTCTTTTTAAGTAGTAGAGATAACCTGTACTACTGGTGGCCAGGGCGGTTGTACCGCTCGGGTCGCCATAGCCTGGTTCTGCTTCCTAGTGCGGTTGTACCAAGCGCTTTTTCATGTCCAACGGTTGGATTTGAGGAGGGACAAGGGGGTTCTTCCTCCTCCCACTCCTATCTCTCTCTCTCTCTCTCTCTCTCTCTCTCTCTCTTACCCCAAGCTCAATCTTGTCCGATCTCCTTCCCTAGCCAACCATACTTATTGATTTTCTAGGGATTGAGGTTGGAGACCTAGATCTACACTTTCACCAAAAGAAATCTGATCCCCCTTATATTCTAGTGAGGGTATTGTTACTCTTGGGTGTTTGGAAACGCTAGACGGAAGGGAAAATCCAGCATCGCCTTCCCAGAAGCAAAAGAAGGGAATATTTACGGACTTTTGGCATCCACTGGACATCCAGCGACTACATGACATCCGGTACTGCCTGCATGCATTTTCTAGGGTTTTGGTCCGTGTACCCCTCCTTACCCCCTAGACTATAAATACGCGTCTCCTACTCCGCCCTAGGGTTACGAGAAAGCATAGATGATGAACTAGAAGCGCATTGCTCCTACCTACACTATTCCTTAGGGAATATCAAGACCTCCCTCTTGTGGAGAAGAACCTCGATCATAGGATTGCAAGACCCCTCCTTCTCTTTATGATTTGGGATGAACGCTACCTTGCGCTACTTTTCGTTTGTTGTTCTTGTACCTTTGTGGATCTTGTGTGCTTGCGAATTTAGTAAATATGTGATTTGGACTTGTGTCTTAAGTGTACTTCTTGTGATTGGAGTGTTCCTCTCGACCCCCCCCCCTCCAAGTGAGAAAAGATTGGGCTAATTATGGTTCTTCCCTACATCACGTGACTTCCGCATCTTCAACCAAGCTTTACTCGCCCACCAAGCATGGCAGCTCATCACTAAACCGAAATACTTATGCTCTCAGGTATTGGACGCAAAATATTAACCTTATACATCCCTTAAGGACATGGTTAACGCGTCCCCAACATGGCATGCCTTACGACATGGGCTCGAGCTGCTTAAACATGGCTGCTATGGCGAGTGGGCAATAGTAAGAGGGTTCGCATATGGCGGGACTCGTGGATTCCCGCAACCTACATCTTACAGGCCCATCACGGCGCGGAGCACCTGCCAGCTCCGATGGGTGTCTGAACTCCTGGATGCTAATAGCCGCCGACGAGTAGATCTTCTTTGACACGCCCGAGACATGGAACAAATCATGGTGATTAAAACCACCCCCGCACAGACTGGACAACATCCTTGCTTGGGCCCCAAACCCCATGACACCTTTAGTGTCTGCATCGCGTACATGCTAGCGGTGGAAGGAAGTACAAGCACCACATCGTGCGCCATGAGTAGGGAACCAGTCCCACCATCTAGAAGGCAATGTGGGGGTGCCCTACTCCCCTGAACGTATGAGTATTCGCAAGGCCTGTCGCGATGAACTCACTGGCTACTCTTGAAAATAAGCATAAGAGGAAGCTTGAGGTGTTTGACATGTGTATTTTATGTGGAATGGAACGAGAGACCTCTTTCCATGCCCTCTGGAGATGCCGGTGATTGTGGATGGAGATGGCGAAAATCTGGAACATGCCCAAGCTGGAGACTGTTGGCAACACAGGGCCAGAGTGGATCCTCCACTTACTTAACCGGTGCACACCTAACGAGCGCCTGCCAGTGATCATGATGTTATGGCGAAACTGGCACGTCAGGAACGAGGTGCACCATGAGAAGTCGGCTCCCCCTATAACAACATCGGCCATGTTTCTATCCGGCTGCATCAATGCCACTCAATACCTAGCAGCAGCATCTATCCTTTAGACATAGCCAAAGGAAAGACGGTGGTTTCGTACAGCGGCATCATGCTAACAACATCTCACATAAAATGTCGTTGTCCGTGATATGCCTCCGTCGTATCTATAATTTTTTATTGTTCCATGCCAATATTATACAACTTTCACATACTTTTGGCAACATTTTATATTGTTTTTTGGGACTAACATATTGATTCAATGCCCAGTGCTAGTTCTTGTTGTTGGCATGCTTTTTGTTTCGCAGAATATCTATATCAAACGAAATCCAAACATGATAAAAATTTACAGAGAATTATTTTAGATATGTGATTTTTGGGAGGTGGAATCAACGCAAACGGAGGCCTACGGCCTCCACTAACCACCAGGGTGCACCTCCCCCCTGGCGCACGAGGGTGTCTAGTGGACACACCGTACGTCGGTTGGGGCTCTTCTTCGGGCGCAAAGAAGCTTATATCCGGAAAAAAAATCATGTTAAAATCTCAGCCATATCGGAGTTACGGATCTCCGGATCTTTAAGAAACGGTGAAAGGCCAAAATCTGAAAACGCAAACCAATCTTGACGGCAATCTATATCAACAATCTTGCTACCGTCAACACCAAATTTCTCCCCCTCTATACAGCGGTGTAACATCTCTTCTTCCCGTTGTAATCTCTACTTAAACATGGTGCTCAACACTATATATTATTATCCAATGATATGTGGCTATCCTATGATGTTTGAGTAGATTTGTTTTGTCCTATGGGTTGATTGATGATCGTGATTGATTTGAGTTGTATATTTTATTTTGGTGCTGTCCTATGGTGACCTCCGTGTCGTGCAAGTGTGAGGGATTCCCGTTGTAGTGCGTTGCAATACATTCATGATTCTCTTATGGTGGGTGGCATGAGTGACTGAAACACATACCCAAGTAAGGGAGTTGTCGCGTATGGGATAAAAATGACTTGATACTTAATGCTATGGTTGGGTTTTACCTTAATGATCTTTGGTGGTTGCGGATGCTTTCTAGAATTCCAATCATAAGTGCTTATGATCCAAGTGAGGAATATATGTTAGCTCATGCCTCTCCCTCATATAAAATTGCAATAAAGATTATCGGTCTAGTTATCGATTGCCTGGGGACAAATAACTTTCTTGTGACAAACAACTCTCTACTAAAACTAACTTAATTGTTTCTTTATCTTAACAACCCCTAACTTTTATTTGTGTGTTCTTTATTGTCTTGCTAACCTATCCTACAACACCTACAAAGTACTTCTAGTTTTATTCTTGTTCTAGGTAAAGTGAACGTTAAGTGCGCGTAGAGTTGTATCGGTGGTCGATAGAACTTGAGAGAATATAAATCCTACCTTTTAGCTCCTCGTTGGGTTGTACATTCTTATTTATCTAAAAAGTTACAATTGATCCCCTACATTTGTGGGTTATTAGTCCGCTAGTAGTACCATGGAGCAATGGATGAAACCCCCCTTGGGATGGGAAAAGCTTAATATAGATGGTTCCTGGCAAGAGGAGGAGAGGTGCTTGCTTGATCTTAGAGCATCTACAGTTGGGCGCCTCAAACCCGCCTTATACGCCCGGCGGGCCGCCCGATGACTGTTCGGTCGCGAAATTTCAACCCAGACGGGCACCTCAAACGGGCCTCAAATGCCCGGGCGCCTCAAACAGGCCTCAAATGCTCGGGCAGCCGCAACGTCGGACCCGACAGTCCGCCCCCACTACAAATTGCACCAAATCCACCCCCACAGACCTACCGGGTCTATTTGCTATCTCCTCTCTTCTTACTCCTCTGCGTTGTCCGTCTCGCAGCTCCGCCGCCGCGCGCACTTCGCAGCCATTCCTAGCTTCTGCCATGCTAGCTCTTCCATAGCAGTCCTCTCTCCCTTCCTCGGTGTGGGGGACGTCGTCGCCGGGCCGGACGCCACCGCAGTACGTCCGATAACTCTCTGACTTCGCCTTATGCTTGATGTGTTCGATACATTCTCTGACTGGATTTTTTGTGATTTTATTATGGAAATGATGGATTCCGATGCTTCATCATATGAGGAGTATGAACCGACGGAGCTTGATCAAATGATTCAAGGTGAATTATTTGATTTCTCAGATTCATACGAAGAAGTGGACATGATCATGCTCATGAGCATGTAAGAGGAAATGGACCGGGCGGAGTTTGTTGGGCGGTGCTTGTGAAGATCATATCTAAACCACATGGCAATAAACGGAGCCACTTTGCAACAATGCAGGAAGTGGCTAGGAAGGATGTGGAAAGGACATTTGGTGTGCTTCAAGCTCGTTGGGGGATTGTCCGTAGTGTTGCAATGATTTGGGAAACGGAAACATTGTGGCAGCTGATGACATGTTGTGTTATTTTGCACAAGTTGGAAACCCGAAAGATCAAGATGCAGCTCAGCTTATAAAGTTTCTGCAGATGCATCAGAATCTTTGAGATCTTTAGGTGCACACGCAGCTACTTAATGATCTTGTGGATCACATGTGGACTCACAATGGAAATCAAAGAGCTGATGTTTGAGTTGTGATTTTCAAATAAATTTTATGTAAACACTGCTTATGCCCGGTACCAACGTTTGTTATTTACGTGCGACATTGGCTTGTGTGATCAACGTGCATGGATTTGAGAGTCCGAAATTCAGATATGAGGGTCCGTCCGGATGCGCCTGCAGGCGTTCCCGAGGGCATCCGCGGACATATAGGAGGCTGGAGTTGCCAAGTCCGGCTGTAGATGCTCTTGTGAGATTACACAGGTGCGTCAATCTTTGCTTCATGCTGTTTCATACCAAGATGTGCCAACGCCTTGGAACCCGAAGCAGCTGTGCTTCTTGAAGCTCTAACTTTGGCGCTTGATCATAGTCCGGAGAAGCTTGTGGTGGAGATGGACAGCTCAACACTCACACAAATAACCAATGAAGTAACACACAATAGGCCCAATCGCGGCCCTGGTGGGAGACGCAAGGAAGCTGTTACATACTCAGGGCATCTCCAGTCGTTGGCCCCCCCAGGACGCATAAAAATCGCCCCCTGGGGCGAGCCGGCGATACACTCGGCGCTGGGGGTGGTTTTGCGCCCAGTCGTCGCCCCCAGCTCGCCCCCAGGTGCCGAAATTGGCCCACTTTGCAGCCCAATTTCGGCGAATAAACGGCCCATATTCGGCGTGGTTTCGCCGTGTCTCGGCGTTCAATTATCAACACAATTATTTCTTATCACATATTTCATCACAGAAAAATCAAATACTTCAACAAAATACTACAACAACAAATAGTTCAATACAAATTATATAGTTCAACAAATAAAAACTCGTATTTCATCACGCGGCGTCCCCCTTGAGCCTCCATAGGTGCTCAATCAGATCTTTCTGCAGTTGATGATGCACTTGTGGGTCTCGGATCTCCTGACGCATACTGAGATAGGCAGTCCAAGTTGCCGGTAGCTGGTGATCAACTTCGGCTAGAGGACCCTGCCTGTAGTATGGTTCAGTGTCAAACACTGGGTCTTCTTGCTCGCTCTCGATGATCATGTTGTGCAAGATGACACAACAAGTCATGATTTCCCACATTTGATCTTTCGACCAGGTCTGAGCGGGCTACCGAACAACAGCGAATCGAGATTGGAGCACACCAAATGCCCGCTCGACATCCTTCCTGCAAGCCTCCTGAAGCTTCGCAAACCAGGCGTTCTTGCCTCCTGCCACAGGGTTTGAGATCGTCTTCACAAATGTCGACCATCTCGGATAGATGCCGTCAGCTAGATAGTACCCCTTGTTGTATTGGTGCCCATTGATCTCGAAGTTCACCGGAGGAGAATGGCCCTCAACGAGCTTGGCAAAAATAGGAGAGCACTGCAGCATGTTGATGTCATTGTGAGTTCCTGGCATACCAAAGAAGGAGTGTCGAATCCAGAGGTCCTGTGTGGCTACCACCTTAAGCACCACACTGCAACCGCCTTTGGCGCCTTTGTACATCCCCTGCCAACCAGATGGGCAGTTCTTCCATTTCCAATGCATGCAGTCGATGCTTCCAAGCATCCCAGGAAATTCTCTTGTTGCATTCTGGGCTAGGATACGAGCAGTGTCTTCCGCATTGGGTGTTCTCAAGTATTGTGGCCCAAACATTGCCACCACTGCCCGACAGAACTTGTAGAAACACTCTATGCTGGTGGACTCGGCCATGCGCCCATAGTCGTCGAGTGAATCATTGGGAGCTCCATATGCAAGCATCCTCATCGCTGTCGTGCACTTCTGGATGGAGGTGAATCCAAGAGCGCCAGTGCAATCCATCTTGCACTTGAAGTAGTTGTCGAACTCCCGGATGGAATTCACAATCCTGAGGAAAAGCTTTCGGCTCATTCGATAACGGCGCCGAAATGTTCTCTCGCCATGAAGTGGAGCATCCGCGAAGTAGTCGGAGTAGAGCATGCAGTAGCCTTGCAGACGATGCCGGTTCTTTGCTTTCACCCGCCCCGGCGCCGAGCCACCTCGCCGCGGCTTTTCATTGCTCGCCAGCAGCTGGGCGAGGGCGGCGAGCACCATCAGATGCTCTTCTTCCTGGACGTCGGCCGCGGCTTCCTCCTCCAGCAGCGCGGCGAGCTCTTCCTCCTCATCCGAGTCCATCGCCGAGACAGGCAAAACGCCGAACACCTTGCGCTCGGTGGGCGTGTACCCACCGTTAAACCGCGCCTCCGCGGCCGGAAACGCCCAGCTGCTGTGGGAGGGGCTGCCGCGGCGAAGCGCTGCTATTTTCCCGCGGGGAATGGCTATCTAGCGGAGTAGGGCGGCGGCCGTCGCCAGGATATAGCTAGTGGTGGCCGAGGGCGCGGGGGGGTGTGAGGCGAGTCGGGGGAAGAAAACCTTGACTTTTCCCCTGTCGGTGTGGGCCAGGCGTGCTTTTCCCTAGCGCCGGAGCCCCCAACGGCTCTCCAGCGCGCCGGGTTCGGCCTGTGACCGCCGGGCGGAAAAAAGGTTCGAACCGGCGATTTTTGGCGTCCTGGGGGCGCGACTGGGCCGTTTTTTCGACACCGGCGCCGAAAAAGTGGCCTGGGGACCTGTTGGGGGCGCGGCTGAAGATGCCCTCAAACAGCATGAAAATTAGTTCGGTTAAACGTGAGCAAAATAAAGTTAGCCATACGCTAGCCCAGTTGGGACGTTCTTTGTCTAAAACTGTGGTTTGGCTGCGTCGCGTGCCTGATGAGGTTGACCTCTTGTGTCAGCAGGATTATAATGGTTGTGGTTGATTAATGAAAATTTTCCTTTGCGAAGAAAAAAAAAGATTAGACAAGACCTGGTTCTGTATAATTACCTCGGGGTATAATATAAACTTTGGTACCTGCGGAGCTCCATCCTCGGCTGCATCATTATTAGTAGTGTTCTGTAAGAAAAAAAATAGCATCAAGTGGTTCTATGGTGTAGTGGTTAGCACTCCAGACTTTGAATCTGGCGACCTGGGTTCGAATCCCGGTAGGACCTCCTTTTTTTTCCATATTGTTCTTTTGCTGTTAACGCTGACTGATCTACTTGTTCTTTTGCTGTTAACGCTGACTGATCTACTGCTTCTTGGCACTAATTAACCCTGATCAAGCTGTGAACTAACGTGAACACGGTCCATTAAAAAAACGTAAAAAGACAGTAAGCACTCGCGAACCAACTTGTGGTTGAGATAGTTAAGTGGACAGTGATATCCCCAACCCACCAGGGTTCAAATCCTGGTGCTCGCATTATTTCTGGATTTATTTCAGGATTTCCGGCGATGCGCTTTCAGTGGGAGGAGACATTCCCATCGACGACGAGGCGCCTACGGTAACTTCATAAATCTCAAGATGATATGCCGGCTCAGTCTCTCGGAGGTGCTCATAAGGTGTGAGTGTATGCGCGTGTATATGAGTACTTGCGTCTATATTGATGCTTAAAAAAAAAGACAGTAAGCACTCGTCCATGTACTCCGGTATCATCATCCAACTAGTAGTAGTAAACTTTTACTACTCCGATTTCTTGTGTCAACTGGTCAAATCGGATTGGATGACAATATCCCATAAGCTGCCGTTTCAAACGGAGCCGGCCGATTCTTACGCAAAATTAGGACAAGAGAGACCCGATGATCATGCATGGGCTGCTCGATGGAGAGACCAGATATACTACTCATTCGATTAAGTAGTTGCCGCGCCCGCACCGCACATATAGAGGAGCGTACGTGTTCGCCGGAAGACCAGAGAGATTAGACAGGGCCACACACATCGGGGTCCGGTAGTACTAACGGCCCGGGCATCATGCAGGCGTCTGAAAACAACACATCATCATAAAACCCATGAAGAAAACTAAAACATAACTAAGAGAAAGTTCCACATGACTCGCACGCAGATGATTAGTGCCAATTTCTTTTGCTTTTGCGGAAGATAATCGTCCATCTTAACTTGACAGTGGTTGATCGAGAGGGGCGAGGCTTGAGATCTTGCCTTAGTAGTGAATCGGTTCGTTTGATTCAAATCTGTAGGCGGCTATATTTCTTACATAATGCACACGAAGAAAGGACTATAAGTGGTTGTTTGGCCTTCATGAATGCACATGACATTGTCGTTCGCTATATATAGACCGATGGAACCAAGGGAGAAAAGCGAGTGCTTCTCAACCGTTGGCAAGTGTGTTCAAACTTTTGCAACCCGCATCGTCCCAATCGAAAAGGAGAGCCCATTCGAGGTGGTCGTTGCTCGCTTTTTAGGGGGGGGGGGGGGGGGGTGATGTGTGTGTCTATGTTCAAATTTCACAACCCCGCGTCGTCCCAACAGAAAAGGAGAGCCGCATATGAATAGGCACACCCTTGTTTTGTTTTGGGGGTGGGGTGGGGGGGGGTGCACTGTTCCTATTTTGCAAGCCCCGCGTCATCCCAACAGAAAAGGAGAGCCGCACACGAGCATGCACGCACTTGCTTTGTTTAAGGAGGGGCGCGTGTGCAATGTTCACAACCTTGTGTCGTCCAATTTGAATAGGAGAGTCGAATCTGAGCGGGGCCTTCCTTGTTTCCTTAAGAGGGGTGTGTACTATGTTTCAATTTCACAACATTGTGTCGTCCAATTTCAAAAGGAGAGTCGAATCTGAAAGGGGCCTTACTTGTTTCCTTAAGAGGGGCGTGTGCTATGTTGAAATTTCACAACCTCGGGTCGCCCAATCGAAAAGGAGAGCTGAATCTGAGTTGTCCCTTGGCTATATCTTTTTTCGGTCGAGCACGTGTTGAATCCAAGCAATCCTATAATGACCTAAAGGGTAACAAGAAAGAAACACAAGGAGTATTCCTCCACCATCGATGAGTATGTTCAAATTTCGCAACCCCGCATCATACACTTGAAAAGGCGATCGAGCCGAACCTGAGTTGTCCCTTGGCTACAACTTTTCTAGGTCGGGCGAGGACAACAAGGAAAATTAGATCATGGGAGGACGCCGCCGCTTGGGTCTCGAAGGCCACTGCGTCACCGGCTTACACAGCTGGTGTCTTGCCAGCTGAGCGGAAGCGTAGACCACGGCGACCATCTTCCTCCGACCAAAAACCAACTCTGATCCGTGCTTCATAGAGGTGGAGGGAGGCTATTTGTCCCCTCTTGTTGAAGCATATCTCTCCAGGCTACCGGCAGTCCGATGAGCAGGCTGCCGGACATGGGGAAGACATGTTGTGGGAGTGGAGATCTGTCGCGGCCGGATGTAGACTAGTTTTACCGCAACATAGTATAGTTTAGTTAAAAATATGCCCAAAATATAAATGTTTTTGTTTGGTTTGAATGAAAATCATTCGGTTTGCATGTAATTCGTTCGGTCTATTTAAAGCCAATTTGAAATGTACTATGCGGCTAGCATTGGATGGCCGGCTCCAATATCCATGTCCGCAGACCGATCCCTAGATATGGTATCCGATTTGCGGGTCAGATGCTTAATAAACTTTTGCATGCATTCATCGTCTGTATTTGTGTGTCAACCAGTGAAATCGGAGATAATATCCCATAAGCTGTCGTTTCAAACAGAGCCAGCCGATTCTTACGCAAAATTAGGAGAAGAGCCCCGACGATCATGCATGAGCTGCTCGATCGAGAGACCAAATACTATTCGGTTGTACTAGTGATATGTTAGTTTGGTCGAGTAGTTACCGCGCCCGCACATATAGCGCGTACATGTTCGCGTGAAGACCAGAGAGATTAGACAGGGCCAGATATCCGAGTACTAGTAGCTAAATCCTTGCATGTCCGGTAGTACTAACGGCCCTGAGATCATGCACGCATGCATCCATGCAGGCGTCTCAAACAACACATCATAAACACCGTGAAAAATCCAAAACATAACTTAAAAAAAAGTTCCACATGCTTCGTATGCACATGATTCGTACCAAGTTCGTCGTTCTTCCTTTACTTTCGCCGAAGATAATCGTCGATCTTAACTGGACAATGGTTGGTCAAGAGGGACGAGGGTCGACATCTTTGCCTTGGCGCCCCACACATTTCCAAAGATGGCAGTGAATCAGTTCGTTCGATTCAAATTCATAGGCGGCTATATTGCTTACATAATGCACATGAAGAAAGGGCTATAAAACATGGCCTCCATAAATGCTCATGACATTGTTGTTCGCTATATATAGACCAATGGAACCAAGGAAGAAACACAAGTGCTTCTCAACCGTTGCGAAGCATGTTCAAACTTTCGCAACCCGCATCGTCCCACTCGAAAAGGTGAGCCCATTCGAGGTGGTCGCGTCCCCTTTTTCAAGGGGGAGTGGGGTGTGGGTGGCTATGTTCAAATTTCAACCCCGCGTCATCCCAACAGAAAAGGAGAGCCGCACATGAGCAGGCACGCCCTTGTTTTGTTTAGGGGGGCATATGCACTGTTCCAATTTCACAAACCCCGCGCCGTCCCAACAAAAAAGGAGAGCTGCAGTGCAGGCACATCCTTGTTTTGTGTATGGTGGGAGGGGTGCGCAATGTTCCAATTTCGCAACCCTGTGCCGTCCAATTTGAATAGGCCTTACTTGTTTCCTTAAGAGGGGCATGTGCTCTGTTCAATTTTTGCAACCCCGCGTCATGCAATCGAAAAAGAGAGCCAAATGTGAGTTGTCCCTTGGCTACAACTTTTTCCGGTCGGGTGCGTGCTAGATCCAGGCAATCCATTAATGACCTTAAGGGTAACAAGAAAGAAACACGAGGAGTACTCCTCCACCATCGGTGAGTATGTTCGAATTTCGCAACCCCGTGTTGTCGAATCGAAAAGGAGAGCCGAATGTGAGCTATCCCTTGGCTATAGGTTTTTTTCAGTAGGGCGCGTTCTGGATCCAGGAATCCATTAATTAATGAGCTAAAGGGTAACAAGAAAGAAACACGAGGAGTACTCCTCCACCATCAGTGAGTATGTTCGATTTTCGCAACCCCGTGTTGTCGAATCGAAAAGGAGAACCGAATGTGAGCAGTCGGTTTGCTACATGTTTTTTCGGCCGGGTGTGTGCTGGATCTAGGCAATCCATTAATTAATGACCTAAATGGTAATAAGAAAGAAACATGAGGAGCATTCACAATCGTCGGTGAGTATGTTTGAATTTCACAAACCCGAGTCGTCCAATCGAAAAGGAGAGCCGAATCCGAGTTGTCCCCTGGCACAACTTTTCTCGGTCGAGCGTGTGCTGGTCCAGGCAATCCGTTAATTAATGACCTAAATGGTAATAAGAAAGAAACATGAGGAGCATTCACAATCGTCGGTGAGTATGTTTGAATTTCACAAACCCGCGTCGTCCAATCGAAAAGGAGAGCCGAATCCGAGTTGTCCCCTGGCACAACTTTTCTCGGTCGAGCGTGTGCTGGTCCAGGCAATCCGTTAATTAATGACCTAAATCGTAGCAAGAAAGAAACATGAGGAGCATTCACAATCGTCGGTGAGTATGTTTGAATTTCACAAACCCGCGTCGTCCAATCGAAAAGGAGAGCCGAATCCGAGTTGTCCCCTGGCACAACTTTTCTCGGTCGAGCGTGTGCTGGTCCAGGCAATCCGTTAATTAATGACCTAAATCGTAGCAAGAAAGAAACATGAGGAGCATTCACACTCGTCGGTGAGTATGTTTGAATTTCACAAACCCGAGTCGTCCAATCGAAAAGGAGAGCCGAATCCGAGTTGTCCCCTGGCACAACTTTTCTCGGTCGAGCGTGTGCTGGTCCAGGCAATCCGTTAATTAATGACCTAAATCGTAGCAAGAAAGAAACATGAGGAGCATTCACACTCGTCGGTGAGTATGTTTGAATTTCACAAACCCGAGTCGTCCAATCGAAAAGGAGAGCCGAATCCGAGTTGTCCCCTGGCAC
Organism: Triticum urartu; assembly: GCF_003073215.2. Lineage (NCBI taxonomy): Eukaryota > Viridiplantae > Streptophyta > Magnoliopsida > Poales > Poaceae > Triticum > Triticum urartu. The sequence goes on from NC_053023.1 coordinate 746,407,287, forward strand.
AACTTTTCTCGGTCGAGCGTGTGCTGGTCCAGGCAATCCGTTAATTAATGACCTAAATCGTAGCAAGAAAGAAACATGAGGAGCATTCACACTCGTCGGTGAGTATGTTTGAATTTCACAAACCCGAGTCGTCCAATCGAAAAGGAGAGCCGAATCCGAGTTGTCCCCTGGCACAACTTTTCTCGGTCGAGCGTGTGCTGGTCCAGGCAATCCGTTAATTAATGACCTAAATCGTAGCAAGAAAGAAACATGAGGAGCATTCACACTCGTCGGTGAGTATGTTTGAATTTCACAAACCCGAGTCGTCCAATCGAAAAGGAGAGCCGAATCCGAGTTGTCCCCTGGCACAACTTTTCTCGGTCGAGCGTGTGCTGGTCCAGGCAATCCGTTAATTAATGACCTAAATCGTAGCAAGAAAGAAACATGAGGAGCATTCACACTCGTCGGTGAGTATGTTTGAATTTCACAAACCCGAGTCGTCCAATCGAAAAGGAGAGCCGAATCCGAGTTGTCCCCTGGCACAACTTTTCTCGGTCGAGCGTGTGCTGGTCCAGGCAATCCGTTAATTAATGACCTAAATCGTAGCAAGAAAGAAACATGAGGAGCATTCACAATCGTCGGTGAGTATGTTTGAATTTCACAAACCCGCGTCGTCCAATCGAAAAGGAGAGCCGAATCCGAGTTGTCCCCTGGCACAACTTTTCTCGGTCGAGCGTGTGCTGGTCCAGGCAATCCGTTAATTAATGACCTAAATGGTAATAAGAAAGAAACATGAGGAGCATTCACAATCGTCGGTGAGTATGTTTGAATTTCACAAACCCGCGTCGTCCCAATCGAAAAGGAGAGCCGAATCCGAGTTGTCCCCTGGCACAACTTTTCTCGGTCGAGCGTGTGCTGGTCCAGGCAATCCGTTAATTAATGACCTAAATGGTAATAAGAAAGAAACATGAGGAGCATTCACAATCGTCGGTGAGTATGTTTGAATTTCACAAACCCGCGTCGTCCAATCGAAAAGGAGAGCCGAATCCGAGTTGTCCCCTGGCACAACTTTTCTCGGTCGAGCGTGTGCTGGTCCAGGCAATCCGTTAATTAATGACCTAAATCGTAGCAAGAAAGAAACAGAGGAGCATTCCCCATAATCGACGAGTATGCTCGAATTTTGCAACCCCACGCCGATTCTTCTTGAGTTGTTGTTGCATCAAGTTGTTGGGATTTATTGCACCAATGTTTGGGGATGGGGGTGTCCAATCCCCAACAATAACAATGTGGTGTGTGAAGCAGACCCAAACCCAAAGCGGGCGTGCTATAAATACTCTCTTGGTCTTCCGGCCCACCCACCCATCCGCCCCGTCCGCGTGTAAGGAGAGAGGACATCTTCCCCCCATCTCCTCGGGCTTCCTTCCAAGTTCCAACAACCATCTCCCTCATCTCCCGCCCAAACCCTAGATAACCCCTCCCCCCGCCCCGCCCGAGAATGGCGGACGCGCCGCCGCCGGCGACCCCGGCGCCGCTCGATCGCGACGTCTGGCTCGCCTGCGCGACCCCGCTCTCCCGCGTCCCCGCCGTCGGCTCCCAGGTCTACTACTTCCCGCACGGCCACTCGGAGCAGTGCCCGGCGCCGCCCCGCGCGCCCGCGCACAACCTCTTCCCCTGCACCGTCGCCGCCGTCCGCCTCTTCGCCGACCCCAAGACCGACGAGCCCTTCGCCACCGTCGACCTCGTCCCCGGCCCGCACCGCGACCCCGCCCTCCACCTCCCCGACGCCGACGCCCACGCCGACGCGGCCACGGGGTTCCGCTACTACGCCAAGCAGCTCACGCAGAGCGACGCCAACAACGGCGGCGGCTTCTCGGTGCCCCGCTTCTGCGCCGAGCTCGTCTTCCCGCCGCTCGACTTCGAGGCCGACCCGCCCGTGCAGAGGCTGCGCATGACCGACCCGCTCGGCCGGGGCTGGGACTTCCGCCACATCTACCGCGGCACGCCGCGCCGCCACCTGCTCACCACGGGGTGGAGCAAGTTCGTTAACGCCAAGCTGCTCGTCGCGGGCGACGCCGTCGTCTTCATGCGCCGCGCCGACGGGGAGCTGCTCGCCGGGATCCGCCGCGCGCCCAGGTACCCCGCCGTCTCCCAGCAGGGCGCCGAGCACCGGCCCCGCAACGCGCGCGCGCGGGTCCCGCCCGAGGAGGTGGACGAGGCCGTGCGCCTCGCGGCCGAGGGCGCGCCCTTCACCGTCACCTACTACCCGCGCCAGGGCGCCGGGGAGTTCGTCGTGCCCAAGCAGGAGGTGGAGGACGCGCTCGTCGGCGCCTGGGCGCCCGGGGTGCAGGTGCGCATGAAGTTCCTCGACGCCGAGGAGCGCCGCTCCGAGTGGGTCAACGGCATCGTCAAGGCCGTCGACCCATCCATCTGGCGCATGCTCGAGGTACATCATGCTTCCATCCATGATTCATCTCTGCTGCGTTAATCCATCTCATCTTTGCGATAACTGTTGAAGGCGCAAGTCTGATTGATTGATCAATCGATCGAGTCCACTTCTGTTTGGTTCAGTATTGGCATGCTTGCTTCAATTGTTTTGCTCTGCCATTCAATACAAGTACAACATAGTGGAAAGTAATATTGGACATTCATAATTGCTGATAATCCACCTGATCCGATGTTGCTTTCATGTTGAATCCGCAAATCTGATTGATCGATTTGAGTCCATCTATGTTTGGTTCAGTAATGCCATTTTCAGTTAACTGTCGGTGTGAGTCCATCTCTGCATGTTTGGTTGATTGGTTCAGTATATATCGCCATGCATATGTGGTTCAAGTATTCTGCTAGGTTCTGAATGAGGGTTCACAGGCAATCGCCATGCAATGTGTATGAGGGAGGGACAAGCAATCTTGGACTAATAATTAATTACTATGTTTTAGCCACTTGCATTTTATCGCTGCATGCTGTAGACTTGCTGTCAACGATTGTTTAATAGTTCAGTCTTTTTTAATGTTGGTTTGGTAGTGGTTGCTCTGTCGGATGGATGGCTTCAGGTCACTTGTCTATTTGCAATAGCACTGACTCTGCTTCTGGTGGTATATACTTAAACAATCCGAGATGAACTTGATCAGCAGCCAATTTTGATTTGGAATCAGCAATGTTCTTTTGTCTTAAATGATGTTCTGCATGTTACTTTTTGCCTTTACTGAAGATACAAGAGAGTGCCAAGCAATCTTGGACATTCATACTCCCTCAGTAAAGAAATACAGTATAAGATTGCTACTAATCCACCTGATCCGATGTTGCGTACACCGTTGAATCTCCAAATCTGATCAAAATTGAGTCTGTCTCTGTATTCCATTGTTCAGTTAACTGTCGGAGCAGCTAGCGAGTGATCGATCAGAGTCCATCTCTGCACGTTTGATTCAGTATATATCGCCATGCATATTTGGTTCAAGTGTTTTGTTGGGTTCTGGATGAGGAGTGGCAAGCAATCTTGGACTAGTAATTGATAACTATATTTAGCCACTTATACAGGACTACAAGTAGAAGAGACTGGCAAGTGATCTTGGACATTCATAATTGCTGCTAATTCACCCTATCTGATGTTGCATCCATGGTTGAACAAGTGCTAATACTGAACCAAACATGTCGAACTTGTTGAGCACCCTCCCATCCTGATTGCTGCTAATTCACCTGATCTGATGTTTGATTCATCATTGAATCCGCAAATCTGATCGATTGAGTCGAGTCGGTCTCTGTTTGGTTCAGTACTGCCCAGTTTAGTTAACTGTTGGAGCAGCTAGCGAGTGATTGATCGAGTCCATCTCTGCAGGTTTGGTTTAGTATATATCGCCATGCATGTTTGTTTAAATTGTTTTGCTAGGTTCTGAATGAGGAGCGGCAAGCAATCTTTGACTAGTAATTGACAGGAACTATGTTTAGCCACTTGTACTTTATTGCGGCATGCGTAGAGTTGATGCTATCGTTCATTATTTAATAAGTTCAGTCTTTTTTAATGTGGGTTTGGTGGTGGCTGCTCTGTCGGATTCATGGCTTCCGACAGACAAAGATGAAACAAACAAAGATGAACTCGATCGACACCATCTCTGCATGTTTGTTTGATTGGTCCTGTATGAGTTATCTTCATGCATGTGTGGTTCAAGTGTTTTGCTAGGTTCTGAATGAGAGGGGCAAGCGATCTTGTGTTAATAATAAGTAACTATGTTTAGCCACATGTACTTTATTGCTGCATGCCTAGAGTCGATGCTGTTGCCGATTGTTTGATAGTTCAGCCTTTTTTAATGTGAGTTTGGTTGCGGTTGCTCTGTGGGATGGCATTAGATCCTTTGTCTGTTTCCAACAGGGCTGACTCTGTTCTGGTGGTATATACTGAAACAAACAGAGGTGAACTCGCTCAGCAGTCAATTTTGATTTGGAGCTAGCAATGTGCTTTTGGCTTGAATGATGTCTGCTTGCTACTTCTATACTGTTATAAATACAAGAAATCATGCCATGTAATGCCATCAGTAATTAGTACTTTATTGAGATCTTGAAAAATGTAGAGTCTACTGAAGTTAAATCTGTAAATCTGATCGATCGTAAGTCCATCTCTGTTTGGTTCAGTATTTTCATGTTCAGTTAACTGTCGGAGCAGCTAGCGAGTGATCGACGGAGAGTCCTCTCTCCATGTTTTGGCTGATTGGTTCAGTGTACATCACCATGCATGTGTGTGGTTCAAGTGTTTTGCTAGGTTCTGAACGAGGGAGTAGCAGGCAATCTTGGACTAGTAATTTATAACTATGCTTAGCCACTTGTACTTCATTGCTACATGCCGTAGAGTCGATGCTGTTGTCGATTGTTTGATAGTTCAGCCTTTTTTTAATGTGGTTTGGTGGCTGTTGCTCTGTCTGATTGCATTAGATCCCTTGTCTGTATCCAATAGGGCTGGCTCTGCATCTGATGGTATTTACTGAAACAGACAGAGATGAAGTCGGTCAGCAGTCAATTTTTATTTGGAATTCTGCTTGTTACTTCTTCCCTTTACTGTTATTAATAAAACAAGTCATGCCATGTAATGCCATCAGCAGCAAGTCCTTTATTCAGACCTTCAGAGTCATGAATGTCCAATACAGAGTTGTGTTATTTCATAGGGCTGACTGCACCTTTGTTACTGACATGTCAAGAGAAGTGTTCTATGTCGTTGTCCATTCCATCAATTCCTTGATTCTTCAGATAGTGCTCAAACCAGTTGATCTTACAATTTCAAGATTCTGTATATCATTACTGGCTCCAAAGATTCTTATCTGACTTGCTGCTTAATCTATCTACTTGCTTGCAGATAGACTGGGATGAATCTGTGGTAGGGTCACTAAGGAACAGGCATGTCAATGCTTGGCAAGTAGAACTTGTTGGGTACCCTCCCATCCTGAAGAAGCTCAAGATCTCCGAGATGACCCTTCCCCCTATGTGCTCCGGCGATGTCGGCATGGCTGACCCCCTGCTGGGGCCAGATTGCGAAAACATGGTGATGCTGCTGGGGTCACCGATGCCTGCTGGCATGCAGGGAGCCAGGCACATCGGCCTCACTGAGCTGCCCTCTTCATCTCCTACCGTGCTCACAACCAAGCTGTTCTTCCCACCTAGCTCCAGCGGCGGCTCCTCCGAGGTTGTGAACCCTGAAGCTGGATCTCCACCCAACAACTCGGTGAACATGCGCCCCTCTGAGGAAAGGAGGAGCATACAGCTGTTCGGCGCCACGATCACGTCGCCTGTGCAGAGCGCCACCAATGGCTCCTCTGAAGAAGTGAGCCAGGCCCCTGATGCTGCGGTCGATGGAACTGCTCATGAATATGCTTCTGCCACAAGTCTACTTGACTGCCAACTCACAATCGGTAAAGATGACGGCCACGACCGAAATGCTTCTAAGCAAGAAGCCTGAAGTGGCATGTACACAGTATACTGGAAGGTACTATCTCATTTGATTTTCCTGCTTTGTTTGCGACGATGGACATGCATAGATGGTTTTACATGACAACCATTCAGACCTAATTGTGAAAGGCGATGTAGTGATGATGATGCCTGTCGGGCCAAGTGTAGGTTGTCTTTTCCATTACCAGCCAATTGTCTGTCAGTTTCACTCCCATTCAGACAAACTGAAGAAAGAAATTATCTCTGAATCAGCAAATTAAACAGTAACTAAACTAGTACGTATATGTTGTTTTCTGATTTTTATTATGCCTACATTATGGTTTATCAACAGAAAATCTTTCCAGGTTCCATATCTGTTTGATTTTCCTCTGATACAGTCCGAATTCAATGATTTCTCCATTTTGAGAAAACCAGCAACGATTTCATTGCATTCTTTCGTGTTTCCTTACTTGATTCTCACCTGGTTGCATCAATCAACTAAGTTAAAAGCAACATCATGCTTTCAGCGAATCAGTCAATTTAAAAGCAAAAGCTCAGCCTAAGCAGACTGTATATGTCGTTTGCCACACTGGGCGTGTGTGAGAAACTTCTCGAGTGAAGTTCGGGTGTCCCTGAAGCCGCTGTTATTGACAGTGAACCATAGCACTTTTAATTTGCAAAACAATGAGCACAATGAACTTTGAAGCTCTTAATTATTGACAATACCGAGATGCCATCCTCCTATTTATTTAGTACTCCCTCCGTCCCAAAATAAGTGTCCTGAGCTCAAATTTGTACCTGAGCTGGTACAAAGTTGAGACACTTATTTTTGGACGGAGGAAGTAGTTTTTGTCAGTCCATACAACACTTTGACTAGTACAATTCATTCTGTACAATGTTGTGTACCTATAGGTGTCGTCGATGATTAAGAACCGAGTATGATTCATCTTGAGAGAAACACATAGTTTGTCCTTAGAGCCTTAGAGGCAACGGGCATTTTAGTTGAGTGGCAATGCCACAGGGCTCCTAAACCCATTTATGCCCACAGATGACAAAAAAGTTAGATTGTAAAATGTTCATCTTGTTGCTAGTGTCCATTTAGCAGTTTTTTCTTACTTTGTTTTCTACCAAGATGATTCAACCATTTGTTTCTTTTCCTGTAGCGAAGCCAAGCTGGACGACCGAGGCTGCTATTCTGCTACGCACATTGAGTTCCTGGACCTGACTTGAAGCAAGGATACCTACGGCTGCAAGCCAAGCCAACAAAAGTCTGTAGACAGGTGCGGCTGCACGCCGATGTTCGCCGCATTGCTATAGGCTGCCATGTTATTCTTTTTTCTTTTCGCTTTCTGTAAAATCTTTCCTGGACGCCTCTTCCACGTCGTCTTGACTGCGGAGGCCGAGCGCTCCTTGCATCACCCTGATGCTTCGGAAAAGCACTCTGCTCCTTAGCATTCCGGTACGTCTGGCCCATCTTGTTGTGAGCTGGACTCTGTTTTTCGGCGTTTCGGTTGTGATGGTGGTTCCTTGTTTCTTGGAGATGAACTTGTCTTATCCTCTGTTTTTGACCGGTGGAACTCCGTGAAGTGGACACTCGTCTTCATCATTGCGCTGCAGCTGCTGCTGCTGGTGGTGCTTTGTTTGAGATCTTTGCCATCTATCCACGAATCTGTTGGCTACTTTGCTCAAAAGCCAGTCAGTCAAAACCTCCTCTTTTCTCCTTGAAAGAGGAGATATGTCTCTGACCCTGCTAAAGCTTTGCTGGGGCCGCCAAAGAGAGGAAAAGGCAGCTTTGCTCCAAAGAAGAAAAAAAAGCAGCCTATGTAGTAATACAGACAACTAGACGACATGTAGTGGTAGAGAGAGCATGCGTGCGTGCACATACCATAATACCATACCAAACCCATCATCGACTGGTACCTATTCTACAATCTGTCATTCCGTCCTTGTCTCAAGAGGACTGCTCGTCACTTCAGTCGCAGCAGCAGCTGAAAGGTGATCCTCAGCTGCCTGCCAACGTCTCTTCAACTAACAAACATTCCCAAATCTTCTTCTACTCATACAGTACAGGACAATGCTCCCTCTGTCACAAGATGTTTTGGATAATATACATACAGACTGAAATGAGAACGTCTTTATATACATCTGATTCAGAAAAATATTTAGGCATCTTATATTTGTGAATGGAGGGAGTACATGACAACAAACAAGACACACACACACAAGGAGCTAAAATGGCATTTGGAGATGCAAACCAAAATTACCAGTGTCATTTGCTGAAAATTGACACTACACAGGCAATCCAGACTTCAAAGTTCAGAGTAATATCATGCCACTTCTTGACAGAAAGAAAATACAGGCATTTCTATGTACACAACACGCCAATTTTTTCTATCTGTTTTTATCTGTCAAAACTAATGAGCAAAATCCTGGGGACAAACAAACACCTCTCATGCAGGAAGGAAAGAAACGAGATCTGCAGAATGCGATCCTTTCCTTCTTTTGCTGTGTAGTATATTATATATCTATATCTGATTATGATTACTATATATATTTATATATATATATATATCTGGATGGAAATGGAGATATGGATGGATCTGTGGCTGGCTGTATGCGCCACGTGCGTGCGTACGTGCATACTCGATCCACCGATCACGTGTGGACGCGTAGCTGCCCGTGGCCCGCTCACGACCACGCCCTCTCGCCGTGCGCGGCGCGCCGCCGCGTCAGGCTCCGGATCCAGCTCCGGCCGCCGCCGCCCCGCGCCTTCGACCGCTGGTCCGCCGCCGCCGAGGACGACGGCTGCTTGCCCGACGCCCGCTTCCACCGCGCCAGCTGCAGCAGCCGCCCCACCACCTGCTTCCGCCACCGCGTCACGCCACCCCGCCGGCTCGCCTGCTCCACCACCAGGGTCTTCGTCGTCGTCGCCGTCGTCGCCGTCGTCGCCTCGCGCACCGGCTTTAGGGACGTCTGCTGGCTGTCCACCCATGTCGCCTTGCCGTTGTCCTCGAACTTGATCGATATGAAGGAATCTGCACACCGGCCGACCCGTGACCGTGAGCCAGAGAGCAACCAATTATTGCATCCGTACGCCGTACGAGCGGCAACTTACCGTCGAGGCTCGCGACGGAGGCGGTGTCGTCATCGTCGTCGGGGTTCCTGTCCTTGTCCTCGCCACGGCCACCGCCGTCGTGGTCGTCGTCGGGGTGGTGGTGGTGGTGGTGGTGGCGGGAGGAGTCGAGGCGCTGGAGGAAGGAGCCGAGCGCGAACACCTTGGGGAGCGAGCTGGAGATGCTGCCCGTCCTGCGCCGGAGCGCCCGGCAGTAGGGCCGCGCCGACAGGTAGCTGGCGCCGTCGGCCGGCGGGCGCGCGCGGCCTGTGCCGCCGCCCTGCTTGGCCGCGAGGAGGAGGAGCAGGCGCTCCCGGAGGCAGTGCGCGCACACGCCGACCAGCAGCTCCCTCGGGTGGAAGTAGCAGAGCAGCGTGCCGTCGGCTCCCCCGTGCTGCTCCCCTCCGCCCCCTCCTCCATGGCCATGGTCACCACGGCCATGGCCGCCGGCGCCGAACACGTTGCTCATGGCGCGCTGCGCTCTTGGGAGAAGCTGCTACGTACGTAGGGCTAGTGGACAGGAGGTGGCGTTGGCATGCAGAGCACGCTAGCTAGCTAGTGGCTTGAGTAAAGAATGCTTGGATATATGCATGCGGAGGAGAAGAGAAGATATGGAGGAGGTGGATTCATTGGAGGAAGCTTCACTGGCTTTTGCGTTTCTTTTATGATTCAGAGAGGAGGAAGAAGAGGAAGAGGAAGAGGCTAGGCTACTACTGTAGGAGCAACTGTTTGGGCAGCTTGTTGTAATCTGCTTTGATGAAATGGACCATGCATGGGGAGTAGTGGACCGGCCTTCCGGCGCCGAGTGACACTCAGGCATCAGGCATGGATGGATGGATGGATCCGGCACCGGCAGCTACCAGAAAAAACACCTAACAACACATGCATGCACCACCCAACTTAATTGTGTGTGTGTTTTCAAGAAAAAAATATTCGTTTCAAAATGCACAATTATTCTGAATGTGTGTTAAGTTTCAGAAAAATCTGTCATATATGCAAGCTACGTGGCCAAATTCCTAACTAAAACGGCTTGTATTATTTATGAGATGGCACACCACAATTAGACAATGCTAAACAACTGATGACTGATTAGGCACGCAGATGTCAGGCCCCAATTAGGCACGCACGCACATTAACTGTTCGCTTAGCTTAGAGCAACTCCAACGGCCGACCCAAACGGACGGCGATTTCATCCGCTTTTTGTCCATTTGGGTCGGCCGCCCGCCCGGCGTCCGCTCTGTTTTTCATATGGGTCGGCACCGCGCCCAACGCCCCGACTCATATGTGCAGGCGTGGCCGGCTGGCCGCACAATTTTGCATTGCATTCAACATGTTGTGAAATGAAAATTTAACAAACAAAATAGTCCGCCCAAATAAATAGTATAGTTTACAGGCCAAATAAAAATAAAAATGTTTCACATAGTTTTGCAAACAAATAAAAAAAGATACATCTATTGGTTGCCAACATGAGTCCACATATGCTTAACCAAATCATTTTGCAGTTGCACGTGAGTTTCCCAATCACGCATGTCTTCATGAAACTGAGTGAACTGCTCAAATGTTGCAAAACACCAACGGCACGCTCGACATCCTAGGTTGGGTATTGTCTTTACAATAGTGGCCCACTGAGGATAGATACCGTCACCCAAATAGTACCCTTTGTCGTAGTTGTGGCCGTTGACAGTAAAGTTCACCGGTGGGCTGTTGCCTTCGGCAAGCCTAGCAAACACCGGCAAGCGCTGAAGCACGTTGATATCATTGTGTGATCCAGCCATGCCAAAGAAAGAGTGCCAGATCCAGAGATCTTGAGACGCCATGGCCTCTAGTATGACAGTGCAAGCCCTGACATATCCCTTATACTGCCCTTGCCAAGTAGAAGGGCAGTTCTTCCACTCCCAGTGCATGCAGTCTATGCTGCCAAGCATCCCCAGGAAGCCCCTGCTAGCATTCATCGCCAACAAACGGGTTGTATCTTCAACTGTCGGCTCTCTCAAGTACTTAGGGCCAAACACAGCAATCACAGCCTTGCAGAACTTATACAGGGACTCTAGGCATGTAGACTCGCTCATACGGACGTACTCGTCAATGAGATCACCGGGCACTCCGTATGCAAGCATTCGGATGGCGGCAGTGCATTTCTGATAAGAGGAGAAACCAATCTTGCCGACGACATCCTCTTTGCACTCGAAGTAGTCATAATAGCCGACCACTTCCTCTCTAATACGGTTGAAAACATGCCTACTCATATGGAACCGGCGGCGGAATTTGTGATGTTTGAACAACGGGTTTGTTGTATTAAAGTAGTCCTTCCAGAGAAGAAAATGCCCGCTCTCCCGGTTACGATTCAACGCCGGAAAATGGCCCGGAATGGAGCCACGGAACAACGACCGCTGGTTGTTGAGGTGGTGATGGACCAACACGGCAGCCAATATCTCCTCCTAGTCGTCGGACGACGAATCGTCGGAGTCGCAAAGGAAACTGCGGAAAAAGAACTTGTCGGCGGAGTCCATTTTCGTACCTTGGCAAACTGTCGAACAGCTTGCGGGCGTCGAAGAAGGAGACGGCCGGCGAGGGGAGACGCGGCGCCCACAGACTAGCTAGCTGCCCGGCCGGCGTCCGACGAGTGTGACGGCGTCCGACGAGCGTGCCGGTCGTATGTGGCGGGGGCGGCGAGGCGTCTTCTTGGTCGCGAGCGGCTGGGCGATGGGGGAAGCGGCGGCGGGAACCAGCTTGCTCCCCGGCGGCAAAACGGCGGCGGCGGGCGACTGGGGCAGGGGCGGCGTTGCTGGGCGGATGTGGAGGCGGCGGCAGCTGGAAGAGTCGCCGGCAAAATGGGCGGCGGCGTCGGTGACGGAGCAGGCGGGGGCGAGGGTTGCTTGTTGGCCGGGGGGAGGGGAGGCCAATGTGCCACAGACGAGCGGGCGGGACAGGAGTAGGCGAGCGCGCGCGCGTCCGTCGCGTGTCCGCGCCGACGCAAATCAGATTTAAAAATGGGCCGGGAATAGGTCGCCTGCGGACGAAAAACGTACGCGCGTCTGTTTGGGTCGGCGCATTGGGCCGCCTTTTCTGTCCGCGCCGACCCAAACGGACGGCCGCGGACGAAATGGGTCGCCTCGTTGAAGTTGCTCTAAGTAAAGTATAATATCTTTTGACGACATGTGTAACAATTTGAGTAACAATTTGACTAATAATGCTACTAGTAATTCACAGGAAATGTGTACGGGGGAGGGGTGGATCTGTCCATGGATGGAGGGAAGTGGTCGAGTTGGGGTTACGGTGGTCCAAGTTTGATGGAGAAGAAAGAAAAGGACCACCGAGCTATCCATCTTGCATCGTCACATCATGCACCGTACTAGCGCTAACCCATTGTTAAGGAATTGCCTACTCCTAGTCCTATTAGATTTAGACTTGGTACTTTCCCACCCCACCAAAAAAAAAAAGATTTAGACTTGGTGCATGATTGTGCAATCGATTTTGGTAGCTAGGAGTAGGATTCGCCAACGAGCTGTACTGTCATTGTGTACAGTATGTGGAATGATTGATGTTTGCATTGTAAATTAACTAATTAATTAATGGCGGTCAAGGCAAGGGATGGATGGCCCACACGTGTATGTGTGTATCAATGACGGGAAGGCGCTCAAATTAACTTAGCTAGTAACATAGCGCATTTTGAGAAAATTCTGTTTATGTGGCAAGTAATTAATAAGAGATGGTAACATAATATGTTACTGTAACATAGCGCTTTCCAAGACAAGATGAGTCTACAAACTAATAAATGAAGTCATTTATGATATTACTATTATGTTACTTTGCATTATGAAGATACTCCCCATTATATGTGACCAGCATTAATTAGGCGTCGCTGACGCGCACGCGTCAGGCGTAGAATAGATTATTATGAGATCGTGTTCAATGTGTGTGCATGTCTGCCTGCTTAGAGCATCTACTAACCCATTCCTAATCGCATAACTTGTACAACCAGTAGTACTGTACTTACTTAGTTTTGATTTAATTAAGACAGAACGTACAACCCGATTTAGTGTTCAGTAACAAGCCATTGGTTTTCTTTGAACATGCACATGTTGTCAGGATTATTGGGCTGTAGCCCATTTGTTACATCCAATAATTTCGAGTGAAATCCCCGTATGGCCCGTTCATGCATGACAAGAGAAATAAATAAACTATTTTGCGCTAGGGAAGAACAAAACCAAATACTCCTCCATCACAGTTTAGAAAACACAGTTAAATTTGCGTATGTTTCCATAATAGACAAGGTTTAGGGCGTATTGCATTTATTTTTAGTAGCTAATTAGTACTCCGATATACTATTTCTATATGCATGCGTAGTGTGAATGCTATATTTTAGCCCATCTCACAACCAATAGATAACCACCTGGATCCCAGAGAATTTCCAAACACGTCTTCTAAACCGTGACGAAGGGAGTACTACAGTTGTGACCCCTTCCTTCATCTCCCCATTAATGTTTCACTTTCGTTTTTCCATTAATGTTTTGGTTTCGTTTACGTTCATTTCATGCATGGAAAACGGAATCGAATGGGTGTGAATGTTTCCATTCATCTTCCAATTGATGTCATTGATGTTTCAGTTTTGCCAAGACATTGGTGATTCGGTTTCGCTTCCACTTTCTGGAGTCTATAAGAAAGGTCGCTCCTCTTCTCTAGATATAAGCCACTTGGTCTCTCCCAAAGCGACTGCCTTCTTGTCACAAGCGTTGTGTTGTTTGTAGTTTTTCCATCTTGATTCTGGGCGTGCACTGCGACGTGAGACAACAAGCCTTCAAAACCCCGCTTTTTTTGATCCGGTATGTGAGGAGCGTGATCATATTTTTGGGTTGTATCCTTGCGTGACTACTAGATCTTTGTTCATCATGGCTGCGAACAAAGACATCCTCGGCGACGAGTTCACGAGGACAACTACTTCTCCGACGTTGATGACCTCCTTGGTGACATGGCAAAGACGCACCTGCATCTTTTTCTGCCGCACAACGCTTGTTCTTCTCCCTTATGACAGGGTTTGTGTATGGTCTACTATCAGTATCAATACAAGTTTTAGAGTGGTTGGGCTTTTTTAGAACCGTTCGTTGATGTCGATCTAACGGCAGACAAATACGAAGTACTGGGTAGTACTCCGATGAAAGTACGCGAAAGTACTAAAACGAGTGGGACCGGTACTCGTGACAAGGCGGGGACGCGTTTTAATCTAGGGGCAGTTTAGTCCTAGGAAAATTTGCACGCGCCGCCCCTCTCGTCGAATGCATAACCGCCGCCATTGTGCTACACATTCCACAATTACTCATCGGCGGCCATCTCCTCCCTCTCCTCCATGTCCACCGCAGTCATCTCCCCCTTCTTGCCGCTGCAACTTCGCTCCACTTAGGCAACCCCCCACCCTCACCCCCTCTTCGAGGCAGGTCGAGCTCTCCCTCTCCTCCATGTCCACCGCAGTCATCTCCTCCTTCTTGCCGCTGCAACTTCGCTCCACTCAGGCAACCCCCCACCCTCACCCCCTCTTCGACGGCAGATCGAGCTCTCCCTCTCCTCCATGTCCACCGCAGTCATCTCCTCCTTCTTGCTGCTGCAACTTCGCTCCACTCAGGCAACCCCCCCCCACCCTCACCCCCTCTTCGACGGCAGATCGAGCTGATGGCCGGCGGCGAGAACACCGACTTCGTGCAGATCGCCGGCGGCGACCAGGTCAAGTTGGCCAGGTTGAGGGTGATCCGTTCTTGGTTTGACAACACAAGGCAGATGAGCTGGACGGCAATGGCCACTCTCAAGAATTTGACGAAGAAGGAGAGGGCAAAGCTTTCCCCCAGCCCGCACAACCGATTCAGAAGATCAAGATCCTCCTCTGGGCGATGGAGCAGGCCAATTCGTCCAGCGAGTGGACCAGGCGGAGGTGGTGGGCGTTCAGATCCAGGGTAGAGCATCCACTCGTCTGAACGGCGGCGGTAGCTATGTTTAGAGTAAGCTTCCCCACTCCTCATCTTTCTACTGCTCGTGCTTACATCGTGGTGATACTGATCATAATATTTCAGAGAGGGAATGCTAGATGGCATTTTAATCTCAATGAATTGCATGAACATTTGAGTACATGGATTTGGAGGATGGATTATGATGTATGTGAACCCTAGGCATCATATGAACCCTAGGAAAAATTAGTAATGTTGTAGTGGTAGACACTGAAATATTTCGGTACACACCGGTAGGCACTGAAATATTTCGGAACTGCCCTAGGCAAAATTTGTAATGTTGTAGTGGTGGACACTGAAATTTTTCGGTACACACCGGTAGGCATTGAAATATTTCGGTACTGCCCTAGGCAAAATTTGTAATGTTGTAGTGGTAGACACTGAAATATTTTGGTACACACCGGTAGGCATTGAAATATTTCGTTACTACAATTTCAGTACACACCGATGCACACTAAATTATTTCACTACTGCAGTTTCAGTACACACCGGTACACACTGAAATATTTCAGTACTGCAAATTCTATACAAAGTTGGCATTTTGTCATTTATGTGTGAATTAATCAATGCATCATATGGCCTAACTTTGTACATGAGTTTGGGTCAATTTCATGTCTATTTATTGTTAAAATTATTGTCATGCCATGAAACACAAGACAAGTCACTGACCCAAGCTTGCAAAGATGCCATATCAATGTTGCTGATATGACATATGCATGTTTTCACCTAGTCTTGTGTCTGAATTAAAACTGAGCATTTTTTCTTGATGGTATCCATGGATCTAGAACTCCTATGAATTTGCTTATGTTGGATGTTTTCTTCTCCATCATTTGTACTAGCATTCCGTGCGATTAGATGCCATGACAAGACCCTTGGCATATTTATTTTCTTGCCTCCAACATCACATGTGTGTTTTGCAGGAAAAAACCTGGAGTTCACCAGGCTGGCTGAAGTTGTGAGGCTGGGAGGCTGATGGTGCTGCTACTGGCTGATCCTTCTTCTTTCAGTTTTTGTTCGTCATTTCTCCAGCCATTGGACCAGGGCTACTTCCCTATGTGCTGTTAATGTATTAAGTAGTTCCTTCGAATTTGTAGTATTAGTTAGTTTGAATGTGGAAGTACCTTAATTTTTAGGAACGAAATGTTGCTATGTATGACCAAGGGTTTCATACCTTAATCTTTGGATAATTAATTATGTGAACTGTTGGATGTGGCGCATAACGAAACGCCTCTACCATTGATACTAGTTCAACATGTCGGTCCAATTAGAGACCAGCCACTACCATATAGAACAGTTAGCATTTTATACTACAACCTGGCACGTACAAAACATCACACAGTGGAAGCACATCCCTAAGCACCTTGCATTGTACAAGGTCTTAGAGACAAGCCTCCACCATATATAACAGTTACCATGTCACACTACAGCCTATAAAACATCACACAGTGGAATAATCATAGCTAGTAGAGCATTAGGTACCAGTTAATATGAGTAGATATAGGTACGGTAATACACGACAAGTACTCGCAAACAAGAGCTAACATAACAAGTTCATTTCAGATTGATACATGGCCCACCGCAGTTCTAAATGAGGTGGATGGTGATCATCATCCTCAAGTCATGGCGACGGGTGTTCGCAACAGTGAGTAGGATGGCCTGTCCTACCCGAAGATTCTTGGCATGAAGGAACTTCTTCCACCCTGCCCTGCTCAAGACAGTGCGACCGTCCGTGTCCACTGCATAGGCACAACTGGTGATGGAGCCCGTTCTGGTAAGGCGTAGTCCAGCAGCCATGCCTTCTTCGTCCGGGTCGATGCCACAGCTATCAAGTAACCTCTTAGGTAATTTCTGAAAACAGTTGACATGATCATATACATTAGTGGAAATAGCAAAACAGTTGACATGATATATGATCATGTCACGTGCAATTATCAACAAAGCATACACTTCAAGACACATATATCATTGGATTCAACACTGAGCATATATATCATCACATCAGTACACTATACGCCAAACATCAAATTACTACAGTAATTAGGCATATCATTAGATTACTGCGTACACTAAGCATATCATCGCATATTACTACACTACATGCATGTCATAAAATTCTTCACTAAATGAATTCTAAACTAGGCCTCTCATCACAGTACTACAACATGCATATCATATGAACTACTACACTAACTAAGCATGTATATCATGTAATTACCACACTAAGTAACATACCATGATATGCCGTTTAACATTCGTCCTTGTGAGGCGGGTCACGAATGGCTTCCCTAGGTAGTCTTCACGTAGCGGAAGCATGTCCCAGAGGTTGCCGATTTCCTCGTCGCCCAGTCTGAGTCCTTGGGCATACAGGTATTCAACAAGTGGGTTCTCATCATCATTAGAATCATCATCATCTGACTCAGCACCATATTCCTCCTCATGAACTTCATCCTCACTATCCGGAATCAAATTTAGATAGATAATAGAAATCCTGGGCCTATCTTTTCTGAAGGAGAAGCTGATCAATTCACCCCCACTAAGACGGTTGCGGGCGATGAAACGATCCCAATCATCTCCTCCTATCTGGGTTATCTTTCGCCTCTTCTCGACCTGCATAGTGTATGGGCCCCCAAGAGCATCGAAGGTCACGGTGTCTGCGACGAGCTCATTGAATGCCAATCTCACA
The DNA here is from genome assembly GCF_003073215.2 of Triticum urartu. Classification (NCBI taxonomy): domain Eukaryota; kingdom Viridiplantae; phylum Streptophyta; class Magnoliopsida; order Poales; family Poaceae; genus Triticum; species Triticum urartu. Next base: position 746,424,961 of record NC_053023.1, read on the forward strand.
TTGCATGGTACGATCTATGTAAGATAAAAACAAATAACACACACAATACATTAGTGGAAATAGCAAAAAAACAAAAAGAATGTACTGTCAGAAGGTTCATATAAATTGTTACCGCTGCAAAAACAAAAGAAGGCTGGAAGTAGATGCCGAACAGCGTGGCAGTAGAAAGGCTGGTCCGGCACCGTGAGTTGCAGCGTCCACATTGTGCTTCCTCCATTCTACACAGAACGTGTTGAACTCTAAGTTGAATTGTACATAGTACAATACAAAGATCATACATATAATAAATCATAGTGATAACCTATACTGGCAATGGCCAATCAATCTATTTTCTATCATCTATGTAATAAAGCAATGCCAATGACAATGGCAATGCCCGTCTCATCTAAAACTGGGAATAGTTCGGCATCCAAACTAAAACTAGTCCAATCCACAGCACACATCAAAACCAAACCAATCCAGATATTTTCATTTAGAATCTAGACCAAACCGAACTATACATGCTCGTCATCCAACCCAGACCAAACCGTTTTCAACTTTTGGATTGAATCCAAAGGTTCAAATCGTGGACAAATCCATACGCGAGGGCACGTCATGAATCTAGATCAGACATGGCGTCAAAGCTCGAGAGAGGCGACGAGCTCCGGGCAGCAACAACGGCTCTTGGATTTGAAGCAGTAGTAGGTGGTAGTGGTGGCTCAAACTAATTGATTGATTTGGTCTCAAACCATAGAAACCAAATCAAGATCTAATCCAAAAACTAAGTTTCAGTCCAAACCAATCGGCTCAAATCCGCCTCCGTAGGGAGACGCAGTTTGGGAAGGGAAGAAGAGGGGAGATCTCACGTACTTGCCGGAGTTGGCGGCGGCCGCGCACCGGCAGCGAAGAGAGGGGTCGTCGAGAGATGGCGGCGACGGCGGCGGCGCTGGTCGAGAAGGGGAGAAAGAAAAATGTGGAGTGGTCGAGACGGGGAGAAAGAAAAATGTGGTACATGTGGTGGCTCGGTTGTGTGGATGACAAGGGGACCCACTTGTGAGACCGATAGCAATTGATGGCAAACCACAGGAGGTGCAGGACCGCGTGCACGACCGCCACGTCCCCATGTGGAATGGGGACGGCCGGGTGGGTGTGTCAAGTCAAATCGGCACCCGCGGCTTCTCGGTAACTCCAAGAGGCAGGAGAAGGGCATTTCTTCCCCAAAACCCTCGTCCTCTCCCCACCCTCTCTTCCTTCGTCACCACCTCACCACCCTCCTCCCTTCCTACGCCTCCCTCCTCCTGTCTTCGACCGACGATGAAGCGCGGGCGTGAAGATGCGGCGGACGAGCCGGAGGCAACCATCGGAGCACAGCAGTCTGCTGCCGTGGCTGTAGCCGTGGGTGCAGCGGCTGAGTCCGCCGTAGTGGCGGAAGCTGGCGGTGCAGCGACCGTTGTGCCTGCTCCCGCTGCCATCGCAGCCGTCGAGGCACCCGTCGGCGAGCACAAGGTCGGGGAATATCTGGAGGAGGAGGAGATGAGAAGGCGTAAGCAGAAGGTGCATGACGAAATCGAAGAGCTCATGGAGGAGAACGCCATAAAGGAGTTCGACCAAGATAGCAGGAAGAGCAGCGACTTCGACGAGGATGCCATCGACGAGCTATCTGAGGTAGTACTCTATTTTTTGCTCTGTTTTTTTCATGACATTGGGGTTTTTCTTGTAAACTAGATGAGCATCAATTTCACTTGGGCGTGCTAGTTCTACGTATGTAGGATTGTAGGGATCTAGCATAGATCTTCATGTTGGATGTGGATTTTTAAATCTGATTCACATTCTGATTCCAGCAGATACTCTGGTTTTTTTTCATGGCATTGGGGTTTGTCTTGTTAACTAGATGAGCATAAGTTTGACAAGAGATACATTAATGAAAGAAGTGGGGTAATGAACCCAAATACAAGAAAATGTTCATGGCAGGGATACATTAATGAAAAGTGGGTTAAACAATGGATATATGGCAGGATTCTCCATTGGCTTCCCAAGGACAGTGACAAAATGCTGCAGTTCCTGATTCATTTTAGTTTATGTAGATGAATTAATTTGCACACATGTTCATATATGATTAGTTTGCACACATGTTCATAGATGATCCATTTGCAAATTCTATACAGCTTTCCATTTTGTAAAGGAAGTGATCGCTCCCTTAATAATTATGGGCTGACAGTACATATCCACTGGATACCAAAAAATCAAAACATTTCATCTAGCCAAATTTCCACAGTATGTTATCTAGATGATCACAGCCACATCTCTCATCAATATGAGCAGTGAGACACCCCATAGCTCCTTTACCAATTTCCTTCTGAAACTTATCAGGGTCTAACAATGTTGGAGAAGCAGTATTGCCGCTGTCAGATAGAATAATGGTTTCTTCATTCCAGTAGATAGAACAAACCCCCCTTGTGTGAAGCATGGAGGAGTATATAATCCAAGAAGAATTACACCTGTAACAAGTATCAAATATCATTAAACCAAGCCACTTCATGAAGTCTTTCATGTGTTAATTATGTACTACTTGTGCACTAATCTATAAATGCAACTATTCCACCGTCCATATTTATGCATGTTAGTTTCTTTGGCTCAATTATGTATGTGCACATACGCCTTGTTTCTAGCAAATAGATAGTTGCCATGTTACACATGTGTACTTTCAAAACATTGTAATTAAAGTTAATGTACCATAATAGATTAGCTGAGTTCTTCTATGTGTACTAATTCACTAATTCACAGGAGGATGACGACGACGTGGACTATATCATGGACAGCAGGCACAGCAAGAGCCGGTACACCCTGAGGCATCTGATTGCTGGGAAGATCAAGTACCGTTTCTTTGGCAAGATTGGGTGCCCTTTCTATTGCAAGTCAATCGGTGGCGGCATAGATGGCATGATCCAGCATGCCTTCAGCACTGGCAATGGACATGGTAAGAAGCATGATGCCAGTACTCTGGCTAAACATGCTGCCTACGCACGCTTCCTCGAGATTGTCAAAGTCAATGAGCCCTACAACATGCATTGAAGAAGGGAGAGAAGTGATGTGCTGCTAGAGTGCTGCTGCTGCCCCAGGACCGCCGTGTCCTGTTATGCTATGTATGTTTGTTTGTTGTTGGAGTCTAAAACTGATGTCCTATGGTGTGTCTGAACCTATGCTGAGCGGTGGTTGATCTGCCGTTTATGTTAAGAGTTTGCTGCTACTCTGGTTTAGTGTTCCTAGTTGTTAATACTATTTTGGTGATGCATGTTTAAGCCTTGTACAATGCTAGATGCTTAGGGTGGTGCTTAGAAAAATAAACAGGGTATTTCTGAAGCACCAGTGCCTATTTCTACAGGAGAGACGCCTAGTTATGCGTCTACCCTGTACAAATAAGCACATGTGCTTAAGAAAAGCCTGGTTTATTTCTATAAGCAACTCCCCTAAGCACCTTGCATTGTACAAGGCCTTAGCAACTCAAGTATCGTACGGTGGTCTATGTTATGGTTGCTGTGTTATTCTGTTGTATGGTGATGCATGCTAGGAACTGTCATAATATGACTATGGTAGTTATAGCTTGGCATGACTATGTTTAGTGTATAACTCAGCATGTTCCTACCATATCTATGAGCAATTACAACTAAACTATGCATTAATTTTTTGACAAAATGAAAGCATGCAAATGATTGCCGATTCCACCTATTGCCAAATCAAGCTTTGTACTGATGATGCATTAGATATTGCAATAAGTAGAGGATGCTCATGATTGCCAAAAGTACCTATTTCCACTTTCTGATAAGAACTAAACGTGTATCAAATGATGCTAAAAGTAGAGCATGAGCATGAGCATGTATCAATGCATTAGATATTGCAATAAGTAGAGGATGCTCATGATTGCCAAAAGTACCTATTTCCACTTTCTGATAAGAACTAAACGTGTATCAAATGATGCTAAAAGTAGAGCATGAGCATGAGCATGTATCAATGCATTAGATATTGCAATAAGTAGAGGATGCTCATGATTGCCAAAAGTACCTATTTCCACTTTCTGATAAGAACTAAACGTGTATCAAATGATGCTAGAAGTAGAGCATGAGCATGAGCATGTATCAATTTATGCTACCTATTTGTGTTTGAATGGGCTCAATAAAGCTGGTGCTGGTTTATGCTCTCTACGTGACCGTGATGGTAACGAAGACACTTGGTTGGCTATGGTCTTGCTGTCAAATTTAAGTTTCAGTTCTTTAAGACTCTTTGTTTTTGCTGCTTGCTCGGGATCGACTAGCTTTCTCGGGCGTCCACGTGCTCTCTTCCTTTTGGGGGAGTTGGGTGCACCATTATTAGGGGAGTTGGCTGCACCGGTATCCTTCTGGGAGTTGGATGTGTCAGGTTTGTTGGAACCATCGGGATTGTTGACTAATTGTACGTCCTCTTCTGAAGCATCAGGTAGAACTGCTTGCTGGGCATCGTACACCTCCTTCTGTATAAGAGAGAGTGATGCGTTAGTTCTAATCATGAGACTTATGAAATAAATGATATATTCTTCATGTAGCGCTAACCGTTATGGGGAACTTATATGATTCGAGACGAAGCGCATTGCAATTTGAATGTAGTAAGGCTGTACATATTTTCCACCTGAAAATATCTATCCTTGCCTATATTGGATAACCGACACTGACGTCGGCATAGCTTTCAAGCTAAACAAAGTACAAATTTAAATTAGGCATTCAATTACCTGGTTCAAAATGTCGGTCATTTCATCCCCGTTCCATGACAACATGTACTGCAGTGTCCAAACCGCACAGGAAGTCCTGTGATGTTTAGTTAAAGATCAGTAATCTTATTCGTGTACGCACATAATAATTTATGAGGCCATGCGTACCCGTCGGTCTGTTGTGGTATGTTCTCATAGCGTTTTTTGGTCCATTTGGCAAAATTGATGTTATTAGCTGGTGATATCAACCCTTTCTTGACAGCTTCGTCAATGCAGAACTGAATCGAGTCCACCTAGGGTACGACGAGTTATACATAGGGTTACGGTACTTTGGGAGCTCATGTTCCATGCGGATCAAAAGAGGCAGCAAGAGAACACTTACAAGAGAATCTTCCTTGGTCTTGTCGCAATGATAATTCATGGAGTTCAGAGTCTGAATTTCTTTTTTGTCAAAATTAAACATCATTAGCATCCAATGGTTTTGGTGTACATTGAGTGGGACATGCACCTGCAGTAAAATTTGGGCTGGGTTGAGAACCGAAATTTGTCGTGTACAGTGTGTACGTAAACTATGAAAGTGTGGAAAACGTGTACCTTTCGGCGCCCTACAAATTTTCCTGCTACACGAGCTAACCATGAGGCTGCACGTCCAACAGAAACCACCCCCTTCATTTGTAACAACTTTTCGGTTTCTTGAGGGGATATGATTGAGGTAGTATCATTCTCAATTTGGCTAATGCGAGCATATGCCATAATAACCTGCCAAATTTTCAATCATACAATAATAAGACAGTTGTTGCAGTAATGATGTAGAATAGAGTATAATGGGCTTACATCACCATAAATGTATTTGTCGTCCAAATTTCGCTTCAGATTTTCTGCTGTGAGGGAAATGTCTCCGATTCTAGCTATTTCAACAGGGTCATATGTTCCGCGGATGTAAACGGCTGTCTCTATGTCCTCATCCGTGAACTTGTAATCATTACCAAAGACAGGCTTCATCGGAGTTAATTGTGGTTCCTCATTGTTTTCCGTCACATGTCTTGCACTTGGTGTACTCGAAGTCCCTGTCGTGAATTGGCTAGCCCTAGGAGTTCCTGTCATGGATGAATTGCACACATTGACTTGATCCTACAATGAACAAAGGTAGTTCATCATTAGTTTGTTAATTTTAGATATTAACATGTTGGGCCAATTTTGATCACCTGCACGCCTCCTTTCTGTGACACTGATTGTCGGTTCCTTGTAAATTCGTATTTTAAGTCCTGTAACAATGCAAACAATAATGAACATGAAGGAACATATTCATAAAAAATACAAAATGCACAGTATGACATACATGGAGTTCCCTCCTTAAGTCTTTAATTTCGTCCTCGGCCTTCGACAACCTAGGATTAGTGCCAGTTTTAGTCTTCATGTCGATCAAGTCTTCACCTAGAGTCTGGTATTTGACATCAAATCTGTGCTCAATTTCCATTAACTTCCTGCATACCTTCTTTTCATGATCAGCAATGCGTGCATTCATGACTTCAACTACCATTTCAATCTATGTAAACAAAATAAAACCCCGTTGATAACAATAGCTAAATGAATGAGGTTCCATGACACCTATTTGTGATATTGCAAAAACAAATAGTCTTTGGAGTACATACTTGCTGGCTACTAAATTGCTGTCCTTGTGATGGTGCTCGATACGAATCATGTTGATGCACATGTTCATCTTTTTTTCTTGGAAAATTAATAGAATTCTCGGACGGTCGTTGAGGAGCACAAATTTCCATGACAGCCTATTTTTTTTAAATATAATGAACCATTAGTACCAAATAAAAATCGGATATAGAAAGTTCAATTGTAGATAGGTACCAGCCCGTTGTGAAGACCTCCTTTCTCGTAAGCATCGCTTCTTAAAGTAGCCATCATTTCGTCCCATCGTGCGATCAATGGAGGGGGTCTAGAAGCATACATTAATCGGCCACTACGCACGTGCTCCCAGTACCAATACTACACAATAAATTAGTTCATCACCATACAGATATGCAACAGAACAATAATTAAAGGACATTAAGTAGTGATCTATCACTAACCTGGAGCAGAATTAGATTTCCTTGTAGATTTACGTGATCTTGATTTCTAAACTTGTGAACGGACTTGAAGAAGTGATTAAGTGTGAAACATCCCCAGTTAAATTTCCGAAGGTTTTCAAGATCTGTAACAAGGTTGAGAAATTTCGAGTCCACATAATGTTGTGCTGTTGGTGCTAGAACAGTACCAATTGCGTACAGAACGAACCGCCTCAGGAAATCGCCGTCTGGGGCTTTGGAAGCTCGGATCGCCGTTTCAAGGTCAGAAATCAAAATTTGCCCATTGTTTGCATAGGCGGTAAACAATTCTGTGTCGGTTTGCATTTCCAGATGTGGCTCTATATCCTCCCCTTCTATCGGAATGCCAAATATACCTTGCACGTCCTCTTTTGTTATAGGAATTGGCGTTTTACCGATGGTAATGGATTGCGTGTCCATATCTATGCTCTTGGCTAGTCTAACCAACATTATGCGCCGTAGAGTCACTTCATGCATCTGGGTTAGACCGCCAAGACTGGTTTCTGATATGATGTACTTTTTGTGGTCTTGTGATAACAGTTTCATGGTTTTTCCGAACCTTGTCTGTGAGCATACTAACTTCATATGACCATGCTTTTCGGCGAGTTCCTGTTACATGCCATTAAATATTACTAAGTACACATGAATTATGTGTACGAAACGATTGTACACAAACAGTAAATTACTTACCGCATCGGTAATTTCGGAGATGGGCTTTTCTCCATTATTAAGGTTCGTATCTGAAACTGACATTGCTGCCTCGTATGCAATAAAATCAGGCTCAATTAATCTGAACAAAATTGGAAAATGTATAACAAAATTAGCAGAGAATTAATTTTAACAAAATTAACTGGGTCATTTAACATATGATCCACTTATGGGTTTAAGCACATAACCTATTTGGGTGCAAAACCTATGAGGGTTCAACAACTAAAGCATCGGCGGACAACGATTATAAAGAGTTACGATCAGCTAATACCTTATCTCGGAGATGGTGCCACCGAGTAGCTGGCGGCGGTTAGTGCGTCGGAAACTATAAGTGCCGGTATAGCGTGGTCGACAGTGCAAAGGAAAAATGGCGCGTTCACGCGAGGAGGAGGCGGCGAGAAGAACACTGACGTCCAAGCCTTCAGATCACGTTGGCGGTGGGCGGCGAGTGCTGGCCGCCGACTCCTGTATTCCGTGGGCGACCGGCGTCTCCGATCTGATCTTGCAGCGGTCGTGGGAGGTGCGGACAGCCCGGGTGGTTAGAATGCGGAGCTGTAATCGCGGGATTTAGGGAGGGGTGGGTCGCGTGAGTTATATGAGATTTGGATAAATGATATAAAGAAATAAGAAAATCTTGTGAAATCGGTGTGGGGTTTACGGGGTTTAGGGTTTAGGGGTTTAGGGTTATTAGGGTTTAGGGGTTTAGGGGTTTAGGGGTTTAGGGTTTAGGGGTTTAGGGGTTTAGGGTTATCAGGGGTTAGGGTTATCAGGGTTTAGGGTTGAGTGTTTACATGCAAGCCCGGAAATGCGCGTGTCAGAGAACGTACTTGCATGTATATGTACTAATGATCCCAAACTTTCTTAATGGCATCCCATGACCACATAGAGAATGAATGCATAATGGTTTCCATGTTGGGCAAAATTTTGAATGTTTTTACGATTTAGTGGGGGGGTTAGGGTTATCAGGGTTTAGGGTTTAAGGGTTTTAGGGTTGACGGAACTATGTTTGTCTTACGATGGACGTAGCACACACACCGGACATTGGTGGAGCGTTGGTCTACAATGGATTCCCCCCGGTAGCATCGATCCGATCCGTTGAATGGCTCGGCCGACAAACTTCGTGCCACATAGAGCATGCATCCATCCACTGGACCGGATCAATGTGTTGGAAATATGCCCTAGAGGCAATAATAAAAGCATTATTATTATATTTCCTTGTTCATGATAATTGTCTTTATTCATGCTATAATTGTGTTATCCGTAAATCGTAATACATGTGTGAATAACAGACACCAACATGTCCCTAGTAAGCCTCTAGTTGACTAGCTCGTTGATCAACAGATAGTCATGGTTTCCTGACTATGGACATTGGATGTCATTGATAACGAGATCACATCATTAGGAGAATGATGTGATGGACAAGACCCAATCCTAAACATAGCACAAGATCGTATAGTTCGTTTGCTAGAGTTTTCCAATGTCAAGTATCTTTTCCTTAGACCATGAGATCGTGTAACTCCCGGATACCGTAGGATTGCTTTGGGTATACCAAACGTCACAACGTAACTGGGTGACTATAAAGGTAGACTACGGGTATCTCCGAAAGTGTCTGTTGGGTGACATGGATCAAGACTGGGATTTGTCACTCCGTATGACGGAGAGGTATCACTGGGCCCACTCGGTAATGCATCATCATAATGAGCTCAAAGTGACCAAGTGTCTGGTCGCGGGATCATGCATTACGGTACGAGTAAAGTGACTTGCCGGTAACGAGATTGAACGAGGTATTGGGATACCGACGATCGAATCTCGGGTAAGTAACATATCGATTGACAAAGGGAATTGCATACGGGGTTGATTGAATCCTTGACATCGTGGTTCATCCGATGAGATCATCGTGGAGCATGTGGGAGCCAACATGGGTATCCAGATCCCGCTGTTGGTTATTGACCGGAGATCGTCTCGGTCATGTCTGCTTGTCTCCCGAACCCGTAGGGTCTACACACTTAAGGTTCGGTGACGCTAGGGTTGTGAAGATATGTATATGCAGTAACCCGAATATTGTTCGGAGTCCCGGATGAGATCCCGGACGTCACGAGAAGTTCCGGAATGGCCCGGAGGTAAAGAATTATATATAGGAAATGCTGTTTCGGCCATCGGGACAAGTTTCGGGGTTATCGGTATTGTACCGGGACCACCGGAGGGGTCCCGGGGGCCCACCGGGTGGGGCCACATGGGCTGTAGGGGGTGCGCCTTGGCCTACATGGCCCAAGGGCACCAGCCCCACTAGGCCCATGCGCCTAGGGTTTCCATGGGGGAGGAGTCCAAGTGGTGGAAGGCACCTCTGGGTGCCTTGGGGGGGAGGGAATCCTCTCCCTGGCCGCCGCACCTAGGAGATCAGATCTCCTAGGCTGCGCACCACCCCCCCTTGGCCCTCCTATATATAGTGGGGGAGAGGAGGGACTTCATACACCAGCCCCTGGCGCCTTCCTCTCTCCCCGTTATGTCTCTCTCTCGTAGTATAGGCGAAGCCCTGCTACTGTGACGCCCTGCATCCACCACCACGCCGTCGTGCTGCTGGATCTTCATCAACCTCTCCTTCCCCCTTGCTGGATCAAGAAGGAGGAGACGTCTCCCGTCCCGTACGTGTGTTGAACGCGGAGGTGCCGTCCGTTCGGCGCTTGGTCATCGGTGATTTGGATCACGTCGTGTTCGACTACATCATCACCGTTCTTTGAACGCTTCCGTGCGCGATCTACAAAGGTATGTAGATGCATCCAATGACTCGTTGCTAGATGAACTCCTAGATGATCTTGGTGAAACGAGTAGGAAAATTTTTGTTTTCTGCAACGTTCCCCAACAGTGGCATCATGAGCTAGGTCTATGCGTAGTTCTTCTTGCGCGAGTAGAACACAATTTGTTGTGGGCATAGATTTGTCAACTTTCTTGCCGCTACTAGTCTTATCTTGCTTCAGCGGTATTGTGGGATGAAGAGGCCCGGACCAACCTTACACGTACGCTTACGTGAGACCGGTTCCACCGACTAACATGCACTAGTTGCATAAGGTGGCTGGCGGGTGTCTGTCTCTCCCACTTTAGTTGGAGCGGATTCGATGAACAGGGTCCTTATGAAGGGTAAATAAAAGTTGACAAATCACGTTGTGGCTTTAACGTAGGTAAGAAGACGTTCTTGCTAGAACCCTAATTCAGCCACGTAAAACTTGCAACAACAATTAGAGGACGTCTAACTTGTTTTTGCAGCAAGTGGTTTGTGATATGATATGGCCAAAGTTGTGATGAATGATGAATGATCTATATGTGATGTATGAGATGTTCATGCTATTGTAATAGGTATCACGACTTGCATGTCGATGAGTATGACAACCGGCAGGAGCCATAGGAGTTGTCTTTATTCTTTTATATGACCTGCGTGTCATCGAGAAACGCCATGTAAATTACTTTACTTTATTGCTAAACGCGTTAGCCATAGTAGTAGAAGTAATAGTTGGCGAGCAACTTCATGGAGACACGATGATGGAGATCATGATGATGGAGATCATGGTGTCAAGCCGGTGACAAGATGATCATGGAGCCCCAAGATGGAGATCAAAGGAGCTATGTGATATTGGCCATATCATGTCACGTTAATTATTTGATTACATGTGATGTTTATCATGTTTTGCATCTTGTTTACTTAGAACGACAGTAGTAAATAAGATGATCCCTCATAACAATTTCAAGAAGTGTTCTCCCCTAACTGTGCACCGTTCCTAAAGTTCGTCGTTTCTAAGCACGCCGTGATGATCGGGTGTGATGGATCCTTACGTTCACATACAACGGGTGTTGACGAGCCTAGCATGTACAGACATGGCCTCGGAACACATGCAAAACACTTAGGGTTAACTTGACGAGCCTAGCATGTACAGACATGGCCTCGAACACAGAAGACCGAAAGGTCGAGCATGAGTCGTATAGAAGATACGATCAACATGAAGATGTTCACCGACATTGACTAGTCCGTCTCACGTGATGATCGGACACGGTCTAGTTAACTCGAATCATGTAATACTTAGATGACTAGAGGGATGTCTAATCTAAGTGGGAGTTCATTAATAATTTGATTAGATGAACTTAATTATCATGAACTTAGTCTAAAATCTTTGCAATATGTCTTGTAGATCAAATGGCCCACGTAGTCCTCAACTTCAACGCGTTCCTAGAGAAAACCAAGCTGAAAGACGATGGCAGCAATTATACGGACTGGGTCCGGAACCTGAGGATCATCCTCATAGCTTCCAAGAAAGATTATGTCCTACAAGCACCGCTAGGTGATCCACCCGTCCCACAGAACCAAGATGTTATGAACGCTTGGCAGACACGTGTTGACGACTACTCCCTCGTTCAGTGCGGCATGCTTTACAGCTTAGAGCCGGGGCTCCAAAAGCGTTTTGAGAGACATGGAGCATATGGGATGTTCGAAGAGCTGAAAATGGTTTTTCAAGCTCATGCCCGGATCGAGAGATATGAAGTCTCCGATAAGTTCTTCAGCTATAAGATGGAGGAAAATAGTTCTGTCAGTGAGCACATACTCACTATGTCTGGGTTACACAACCGCTTGTCTCAGCTGGGAGTTAATCTCCCGGATGATGCGGTCATTGACAGAATCCTCCAGTCGCTTCCACCAAGCTACAAGAGCTTTGTGATGAACTTCAACATGCAGGGGATGCAAAAGACCATTCCTGAGTTGTTCTCAATGCTGAAATCAGCGGAGGTAGAAGTCAAGAAGGAACATCAAGTGTTGATGGTCAATAAAACCACTAAGTTCAAGAAAGGCAAGGGTAAAAAGAACTTCAAGAAGGACGGCAAGGAAGTTGCCGCGCCCGGCAAGCAAGCTGCCGGGAAGAAGCCAAAGAATGGACCCAAACTTGAAACGGAGTGCTTTTATTGCAAAGGGAAGGGGCACTGGAAACGGAACTGCCCCAAATACTTAGCGGACAAGAAGGCCGGCAACGCCAAAGGTATATTTGATATACATGTAATTGATGTGTACCTTACCAGTACTCGTAGTGACTCCTGGGTATTTGATACCGGTGCCGTTGCTCATATTTGTAACTCACAGCAGGAGCTGCGGAATAAATGGAGACTGGCAAAGGACGAGGTGACGATGCGCGTCGGGAATGGTTCCAAGGTCGATGTGATCGCCGTCGGCACGCTGCCTCTACATTTACCTACGGGATTAGTTTTAAACCTCAATAATTGTTATTTAGTGCCAGCTTTGAGCATGAACATTGTATCGGGATCTCGTTTAATTCGAGATGGCTACTCATTTAAATCTGAGAATAATGGTTGTTCCATTTATATGAGAGATATGTTTTATGGTCATGCTCCTCTGGTGAATGGTTTATTCTTAATGAATCTCGGGCGTATTACTACACATGTTCATAATGTGAGTACCAAAAGATGTAAAGTTGATAATGATAGTACCACATACTTGCGGCACTGCCGCCTTGGTCACATAGGTGTCAAACGCATGAAGAAGCTCCATGCAGATGGGCTTTTAGAGTCTCTTGATTATGAATCATTTGACACATGCGAACCATGCCTCATGGGTAAAATGACCAAGACTCCGTTCTCAGGAACAATGGAGCGAGCAACCAACTTATTGGAAATCATACATACTGATGTGTGCGGTCCAAAGAGTGTTGAGGCTCGCGGTGGCTATCATTATGTTCTCACGCTCACTGACGATTTAAGTAGATATGGGTATATCTACTTAATGAAACACAAGTCTGAAACCTTTGAAAAGTTCAAGGAATTTCAGAGTGAGGTTGAGAATCAACGTGACAGGAAAATCAAGTTTCTACGATCAGATCGTGGAGGAGAATACTTGAGTCACGAGTTTGGCACGCACTTAAGAAAATGTGGAATAGTTTCACAACTCACGCCGCCTGGAACACCTCAACGTAACGGTGTGTCCGAACGTCGTAATCACACTCTATTGGATATGGTGCGATCTATGATGTCTCTTACCGATTTACCGCTATCTTTTTGGGGCTATGCTTTAGAGACTTCCGCATTCACTTTAAATAGGGCACCGTCGAAATCCGTTGAGACGACACCGTATGAATTATGGTTTGGGAAGAAACCTAAGCTGTCGTTTCTAAAAGTTTGGGGATGCGATGCTTATGTCAAGAAACTTCAACCTGAGAAGCTCGAACCCAAGTCGGAAAAATGCGTCTTCATAGGATACCCTAAAGAAACTATTGGGTATACCTTCTACCTAAGATCCGAAGGCAAGATCTTTGTTGCCAAGAACGGACTCTTTCTGGAGAAAGAGTTTCTCTCGAAAGAAGTAAGTGGGAGGAAAGTAGAGCTTGATGAAGTATTACCTCTTGAACCGGAAAATGGCGCAACTCAAGAAAATGTTCCTGAGGTGCCAGCGCCGACTAGAGAGGAAGTTAATGATAATGATCAAGATACTTCTGATCAAGCTCCTACTGAAATTCGAAGGTCCACAAGGACACGTTCCGCGCCAGAGTGGTACGGCAACCCTGTCTTGGAAATCATGTTGTTAGACAACGGTGAACCTTCGAACTATGAAGAAGCGATGGCGGGCCCGGATTCCGAAAAATGGCTAGAAGCCATGAAATCCGAGATAGGATCCATGTATGAAAATGAAGTATGGACTTTGACTGACTTGCCTGTTGAACGGCGAGCCATAGAAAATAAATGGATCTTTAAGAAGAAGACAGACGCGGATGGTAATGTGACCATCTATAAAGCTCGACTTGTCGCTAAGGGTTATCGACAAGTTCAAGGGGTTGACTACGATGAGACTTTCTCACCGGTAGCGAAGCTAAAGTCCGTCCGAATCATGTTAGCAATTGCCGCATTCTACGATTATGAGATATGGCAAATGGACGTCAAAACGGCATTCCTTAATGGTTTCCTTAAGGAAGAATTGTATATGATGCAGCCGGAAGGTTTTGTCAATCCTAAGAATGCTGACAAGGTGTGCAAGCTCCAACGCTCGATTTATGGGCTGGTGCAAGCATCTCGGAGTTGGAACATTCGCTTTGATGAGATGATCAAAGCGTTTGGGTTTACGCAGACTTATGGAGAAGCCTGCGTTTACAAGAAAGTGAGTGGGAGCTCTGTAGCATTTCTCATATTATATGTAGATGACATACTATTGATGGGAAATGATATAGAACTCTTGGACAGCATCAAGGCCTACTTGAATAAAAGTTTTTCAATGAAGGATCTTGGAGAAGCTGCTTATATATTAGGCATCAAAATCTATAGGGATAGATCGAGACGCCTCATAGGTGTTTCACAAAGCACATACCTTGATAAGATATTGAAGAAGTTCAATATGGATCAATCTAAGAAGGGGTTCTTGCCTGTGTTACAAGGTATGAAATTGAGCTCAGCTCAATGTCCGACCACGGCAGAAGATATAGAAGAGATGAGTGTCATCCCCTATGCCTCAGCCATAGGTTCTATTATGTATGCCATGTTGTGTACCAGACCTGATGTAAACCTTGCCGTAAGTTTGGTAGGAAGGTGCCAAAGTAATCCCGGCAAGGAACACTGGACAGCGGTCAAGAATATCCTGAAGTACCTGAAAAGGACTAAGGAAATGTTTCTCGTTTATGGAGGTGACGAAGAGCTCGTCGTAAAGGGTTACGTCGACACTAGCTTCGACACAGATCTGGATGACTCTAAGTCACAAACCGGATACGTGTATATTTTGAATGGTGGGGCAGTAAGCTGGTGCAGTTGCAAGCAGAGCGTCGTGGCGGGATCTACATGTGAAGCGGAGTACATGGCAGCTTCGGAGGCAGCACATGAAGCAATATGGGTGAAGGAGTTCATCACCGACCTAGGAGTCATACCCAATGCGTCGGGGCCGATCAAGCTCTTCTGTGACAACACTGGAGCCATTGCTCTTGCCAAGGAGCCCAGGTTTCACAAGAAGACAAGGCACATCAAGCGTCGCTTCAACTCCATTCGTGAAAATGTTCAAGATGGAGACATAGAGATTTGTAAAGTACACACGGACCTGAATATAGCGGATCCGTTGACTAAACCTCTCCCTAGAGCAAAACATGATCAACACCAGAATTCCATGGGTGTTCGATTCATCACAATGTAACTAGATTATTGACTCTAGTGCAAGTGGGAGACTGTTGGAAATATGCCCTAGAGGCAATAATAAAAGCATTATTATTATATTTCCTTGTTCATGATAATTGTCTTTATTCATGCTATAATTGTGTTATCCGTGAAATCGTAATACATGTGTGAATAACATAGACACCAACATGTCCCTAGTAAGCCTCTAGTTGACTAGCTCGTTGATCAACAGATAGTCATGGTTTCCTGACTATGGACATTGGATGTCATTGATAACGAGATCACATCATTAGGAGAATGATGTGATGGACAAGACCCAATCCTAAACATAGCACAAGATCGTATAGTTCGTTTGCTAGAGTTTTCCAATGTCAAGTATCTTTTCCTTAGACCATGAGATCGTGTAACTCCCGGATACCGTAGGAGTGCTTTGGGTATACCAAACGTCACAACGTAACTGGGTGACTATAAAGGTAGACTACGGGTATCTCCGAAAGTGTCTGTTGGGTTGACATGGATCAAGACTGGGATTTGTCACTCCGTATGACGGAGAGGTATCACTGGGCCCACTCGGTAATGCATCATCATAATGAGCTCAAAGTGACCAAGTGTCTGGTCACGGGATCATGCATTACGGTACGAGTAAAGTGACTTGCCGGTAACGAGATTGAACGAGGTATTGGGATACCGACGATCGAATCTCGGGCAAGTAACATATCGATTGACAAAGGGAATTGCATACGGGGTTGATTGAATCCTCGACATCGTGGTTCATCCGATGAGATCATCGTGGAGCATGCGGGGGCCAACATGGGTATCCAGATCCCGCTGTTGGTTATTGACCGGAGAGTCGTCTCGGTCATGTCTGCTTGTCTCCCGAACCCGTAGGGTCTACACACTTAAGGTTCGGTGACGCTAGGGTTGTGAAGATATGTATATGCAGACCCGAATGTTGTTCGGAGTCCCGGATGAGATCCCGGACTGTCACGAGGAGTTCCGGAATGGTCCGGAGGTAAAGAATTATATATAGGAAGTGCTGTTTCGGCCATCGGGACAAGTTTCGGGGTTATCGGTATTGTACCGGGACCACCGGAAGGGGTCCCGGGGGGCCCACCGGGTGGGGCCACCTAGGTCCCCTGTAGGGGGTGCGCCTTGGCCTACATGGGCCAAGGGCACCCAGCCACTAGGCCCATGCGCCTAGGGTTTCCAATGGGGGAGGAGTCCAAGTGGTGGAAGGCACCTCTGGGTGCCTTGGGGGGGAGGGAATCCTCCCCTGGCCGCCGCACCTAGGAGATCAGATCTCCTAGGCTGCGCACCACCCCCCTTGGCCCTCCTATATATAGTGGGGGAGAGGAGGGACTTCATACACCAGCCCCTGGCGCCTCCCTCTCTCCCCGTTACGTCTCTCTCTCGTAGTATAGGCGAAGCCCTGCTACTGTGACGCCCTGCATCCACCACCACGCCGTCGTGCTGCTGGATCTTCATCAACCTCTCCTTCCCCTTGCTGGATCAAGAAGGAGGAGACGTCTCCCGTCCCGTACGTGTGTTGAACGCGGAGGTGCCGTCCGTTCGGCGCTTGGTCATCGGTGATTTGGATCACGTCGTGTTCGACTACATCATCACCGTTCTTTGAACGCTTCCGTGCGCGATCTACAAAGGTATGTAGATGCATCCAATGACTCGTTGCTAGATGAACTCCTAGATGATCTTGGTGAAACGAGTAGGAAAATTTTTGTTTTCTGCAACGTTCCCCAACAGTGGCATCAGCTAGGTCCTATGCGTAGTTCTTCTTGCGCGAGTAGAACACAATTTGTTGTGGGCGTAGATTTGTCACTTTCTTGGCCCGCTACTAGTCTTTTCTTGCTTCAGCGGTATGTGGGATGAAGCGGCCCGGACCAACCTTACACGTACGCTTAACGTGAAGACCGGTTCCAACCGGACTAACATGCACTAGTTTGCCCATAAGGTGGCTGGCGGGTGTCTGTCTCTCCCACTTTAGTTGGAGCGGATTCGATGAACAGGGTCCTTATGAAGGGTAAATAGAAGTTGACAAATCACGTTGTGGCTTTAACGTAGGTAAGAAGACGTTCTTGCTAGAACCCTAATTCAGCCACGTAAAACTTGCAACAACAATTAGAGGACGTCTAACTTGTTTTTGCAGCAAGTGGTTTGTGATATGATATGGCCAAAGTTGTGCATCCATCCATCCACTGGACCGGATCGATGTTTGGTTGGTTTCATACAGGTGAGGAACCCAGCTAGTGCTTTCGGGGTGTTGACATGCTAGGCCGGAAATGCGCGTGTCAGAGATCGTACTTGCGTGTATAATCCGAAAAATCTTTCATGGCATCCCATGACCACATAGAGAATGCTTGCATAATGGTTTCCATGTGGGGCAAAAAATTGAATGTTTTTACGGTTTAGTGGGAGGGGGTGGGGGTTTAGGGTTATCAGGGTTTAGGGTTTAAGGGTTTTAGGGTTGACGGAACTATGTTTGTCTTACGGTGGACGTAGCACACACACCGGACATTGATGGAGCGTTGGTCTACAATGGAGTCCCTCCTGTAGCATCGATCTGGTCCGTCGACTGGCTCGGCCGACATACTTCATGCCACATAGAGCATGCATGCATCCACTGAACCGGATCAATGTTGGGTTGGTTTACATGTACATGTACAGGGACCCGAAATGCGCGTGTTAGAGATCGTACTTGCGTGTACATGTACCATCCGTTCCATCCAGTGGCTGGGCCGACAACCTTCGTGCCACATTGTTCACATTGTCCAATTAACACTTTGTATAGATTTTTTTGGTAAAAAATGAACGAAATAATGCAACTAATCTGAACGTAACGTTTGGCATGTATCAAACCAAGTTGCCACTTTTCCTCAAAAAAAAGAACCCAGTTAGCCACTAATTGCGCCAAACATATCTCGTAATTACGAACGAAAATGGGTTGACAATTATATCTGGAAATTCTTGGACTGAATTTATTGCTCTTCCTTTTTTAGAGAACAATAAGTTAGAATGGTGGGCGGCGGGTTGGCACGGGCACGGCGATGGCTCGGGCTTGTGTGATATGTGGTTCGACCCGCGGTCAGTGCACATGTTTTCGAAGCCCGGGAAAGATCGCGCTCGTTAAAAAAAACTTGCATCGAAGCGCATTACTTCAAAATAACTAATTAACCCTACAATCACGGATATATACCTTCCCATTCTACCGCATATCTACCCTATCCTAACCACCCCATCTACCTTGTTTCTCCTCACATAGCCATCGCCGGGATCGCGCCATCGCTTCTCAAGCGACCACGCCGACGCCGGATTAAAAAGGTCTCCTCCACGGCTTCTCTCATCTTCGATTGCAGTGCTCATTATTTTTTCCATTGATTCGACCAACAAGTAATTTCCGAAGAGATTAGAAAATCCAGCTTTTGCCATAGTTGAGTAGTTCTGGTGTGATTCGAGTACAGGATGTCATGCAAGAGCTTTTTGATTGATAGTTTGTACTAGTTGATCGTACGAACTGATTATGAATATTTTTTCACGGTCATATTGTTTCGAATTAGTTGGATGAGGGTGTGGATACAGTTTTCATACTATGGGTATATGTGTTGCTGTAGGGACCATGGTCTCAGAGGCGCATAACATCCGTGCGGAGTACGACAAGTCTTTGCATGAAGCGCGTCGGGAGATCGACTTGAAGGTGCAAAAGGATCGCGCTGAGGTAGATAAGAAACTGAAAAAAGAACGTTCATACGTGGATAGGATGATAAAGGAGGAGTGTGAGGAGTTTTCCCATAAGATGGCGAAGATGCGTCTTGAGATTGAAGAAAAGTATAAGAGGGACTGTGAGTACATGGAAAAAAAGTTTGTCTTAGGCTACAAGGAAACGCATCAAACATTGCAGAAGGACCGGAAGCTTGTGGACAGTATTATACAGACAGAGCGAGTCAGGATGGATGCCTATGTGTTGCAGGCACGTGCGGATATGGACAGTAAGCTGCTACAGGAGCGGTCGGACATGGATTATAAGGCCATGCTGGAGAAGGTCCGCTTGGAAGGACATATGTTAGAAGACCGTGCGATCTCACGGCCACCCCGACAACATGTCTTCAATTATTCTCCCCCTGTAAGTATCTCGCACCGATTCTATATATTAAGGACCTACGTATTCCATGATACAAACATCTTCAATTTGTGGCAACCTTATGTCGGTGATTGTATGTAGGCTAAGCATCATGAGAGGGCACAGTCGCCATTCACTCGAGACATTGCGATAGATTCACCCTTTCAATGCCACATCAGTCCACCCCAACAACATATCGTCAATTCTCCCCTTGTAAGTACCTCGCAACGATGCATACCCAAGATATGGTATGACCTTTCAAAACTTGTGTGTAAACCCACTATCGACGTTTCATACGCAGGATAAGAAACCTGTGATGGCAGAGTCCCCAGTCACACCACATGAAGGATACATTCCACATAACAAGGTGAGAAGGTTTGAGATGGCACAATACCCAGTCACTCCACATGAAGGATACATTCCACAAAAGCAGGTAACAACGCCGCAATGTTGCTATGCACATAAAAAATTATGTTTGCTCCTTTACTCATTGAATGTATTAACTCTGATGTGAGATACTAGGTGCTGGTCATGGAATTTTTTGTTAGTAGGGATGATGAGATGTCACATGTCCCGAGAGCATACTTTGATGAACACCCGGCAGCAGTCAGAATTTTTGAACCCGCCAAAGTGACCTACGATCTCATTATGAGTGAAATGAGAGATACTTTTGGTTGCAAACTGGGAGCAGAACTGTACTACTTCTTACCCGGGTCTGCGTGGAAGCTGCCAGAAGGAATGTTCTTGATTGCAGGACCAGATGATGTACAAAAAATGCTTTCTGATCTGAATGGCAGCAAGACATGTCACCTGTACATTGTGTACAATAGAACTACGGGTTATTTTCCCGAGGATGACATTGATTCCGAGGTTCAAATTTTACATGTTACATGCATCTAGTTTATGGCTACGTCTTTTTTGAGTTCTTCCTAATACAATTCCTATGGTTTTCTACAGGAAGTGAGAATCCAAGAAATGGAGGGTCTTGCTAGAGAGTTGGCAGAGAAAGACCAAGAACAACTTAAGTTGTATGGTTACATTGATGTTAAAGAGAAAAAGATTGAAGCACATGGGTTGTCGCCAACGACGCAACGCAAGAGGTCACTGGATTTTGGCAGTGCAGAAGACAATATGGAGTAGGCTCAATTGTTTTTCAACCAGTTTAAGCTTCAAACCAGGATTATTTAGTTGCAAACAAACATTTTGTTTTCTGTTTCACACTATGTTCGCAATTATGGTACAATTTATTCATGAGACAGTTCTTTGAACAACAATGCATGTGTTTTATGATCAATCATACAGTTGTTTCTGAGTTGTTTTTGAGATGGCATTGTGTCTAAAGAAGTTTCCATCTATAAAACTTGGCAAGCAGTTGCATCGGAATCGCGTATCACGCGAGAGGCGTGCGTCGCACGGGAGCGCGTCGCACGCGAGCTTGTTTTCGGGTAGAAATCATAACATATTTCGGATAGATAAAGTTCACGTCCGCCACCCGCGCATGCAAACCCACGTCGCCGCCATTCCCATGCATGCATGCCTCAGGCGCAGATAACGAGACGACCCATCCGAATTAGGCCCATCCGAATTAGGCCCATCCGAAGTAGGCCATTAGAAACCTCCCCACACTCCACCTATTCCCCTCGCACTGTGGCCTCCCTCCCTCCATCGCCAGATCCCCCACTCGTCCCCCTCTGTCCGCCGCCCCTGCACGCCGTCGGCGACTCCACCCCTGCCGCCCCTGCGCCCCCCGAACGGGATCGGCCGGATCCATCTCCTCAACCACCGCAGGACAGCGCAGGTACCCCAGTTTCTGTTCACGTCTCAATGGTATCCATGCTGATAATGCTAGGTAGATCGACTGAGTGTAGCAATTTTGTGCCACCAATCCACTTTTCTGGAAAATACTTGCTAGAAAACCATCTGAAACTTGCGATGCTGGCTACTGTATAATATAGGACTTTTCAAAGTTCTGTTATGATGACACTATTGGACACATACAGTAGAGCTGCGTTTTTAGTTGTTATACTTTCAGCTACCATCACTGCTTGGGAAAGGCCGAATTGGATGCATTCAGGTCTGCAGTTGATTGTGTATCATCATAATGTAGGTGCTGTGTTGTGTGATTCTTCATGCTGACAACTTTAGCTTTTTCAGTTATAGTGAAAGGCTTCTGTATAAAAAACTACTAAATGATCACAAAAACTTCTAGACAACATTCTGTATGATCTGACCAAAACTTGAACTAAATGATCACCAAAAGTTGAAGTATTTTGCATCACATCACAACCATAAGTGTTCTGCACCAGCATCATAACAATCACATAACTACATAACAAAAGAAAACTTGTTCATCATTACAAAAGCAAACTTGTTCAACATAACAAAAGCTAACTTGTTCAACATTACAAAAGCAAACTTGTTCAACCACATAAGTGCAAACTGAGACACATAATACCACAAACAACTCAATATCCCCAGTAGTAGGGGTCATCCCAATGATCCTCCGCCTGTTGCCAGTACTCCAAACCTTCTTTGACGATTTCGATTTTCTTCCATGCCTCGTAGGTGACGTACGCATCTTTCGCTGCGTACTCGATGAGGTTGTTTGGCAGTGGGCTGTCCCCCCATAGTTTGTGGTCCAATTCCTTGTTGATCTTCTACTTCATTTCCTTGTACGATGGGTGGATGAGGCTGGCTGCACACTCAGCCAAAGGCTGCCACTTCTTTCCATTGTTTGGAACTCTCCATTTGCGCTGCATGTCGACGTACTTGTCGGGGTTGATCTCCAAACCAGACAATTTCAGCTTCTCCTTGTCACCTCCAATGGAGAAGCCAACGAAGGTGTACAGCTTCTTCTCCTGCAGGAGCGGGCGGAGTTCCTTGGGCCTGCATCAAATTCATCTACTTCAAAAACTTCAGAACTTCAGAACTAGTATTGCATCTACTTCAGAACTACAGAACTATTGCGTCTACTTCAGAAACTTCAGAAACTACTAATTAGATAGAAACGTCAGAACTTCAGAAACTTCAGAAATGGATGTTTTTACCATTTGGTTGCCGCGGTGATGTG
Source organism: Triticum urartu (assembly GCF_003073215.2). Taxonomy (NCBI): domain Eukaryota; kingdom Viridiplantae; phylum Streptophyta; class Magnoliopsida; order Poales; family Poaceae; genus Triticum; species Triticum urartu. Next base: position 746,447,823 of record NC_053023.1, read on the forward strand.
GTATACCAGGACGAGATCCTCCACGCATAACTGTAGAACTGCAGCCATTTGCGGAGGTTCATCTTCCCTCGTATACTCGACATCAACGCCGATCGACCAAGAAAGCATGCCGCCGAGCCTCCTCCTGATCTTGTGGATCCTCTTGTCGGCTTCGTCTGGATTGCTGGTGCATACGACATCCAGCTTCTCCTTCTTCAGGTGGATATCAACCATGAGCGGCACGGTGTAGTCTTGCTTCTGCCCGGGGACCGGAACGTCGTCGTCGACCACCAGCGGCTCCTTGCCAGACGCCTCACCTTGGTGACGCTTGGCAGACGGAGGGGAGATGCTCCACGATGCCTCCGCCATTCTCTTGGCAGACGGAGGGGAGTTGCTCCACGATTCCTCCGTCATTGCCCTCCTGGCCAGCGATGGTGGAGGCAGAGGGGAGTTGCTTGATGGTGGAGGCAGAGGGAGGCAGAGGGAGGAAGATGGAGCGGCAATGGAATGAGGAGGGAGGTAGAGGGAGGCAGATTGAGCGGCAATGGAATAGGAGGGGAGTTCCCTGCATCGTGGGGAGTTGCCAGTGGAGGGGAGTCGTGGGGAGTTGCCTTGAAAACTCAAACGTCCTGCCCTTTGGCCCTCGAAAAATCTGGAGGGGAGACGTGGGCCCTTTGGTTTGTCCTGTTTCTGAAACAAAACAAAAAAATAACGGCCATATTTTGCTCTCACTGCAACCATATTAAGAGATCAAAAATGGCACCAAAAAGTCACTGCAGCCATCCTAAATGGCACGAAAACAGCACCAAAACAACATCAGCCAAAACAACAAAAAATGCATCCATCGATCGTTCTTTATTTCTTCTAACATTCCGTGTTCTGTGCAGTGAGATAGACACAACGCTACAAATGCAAGCTAACAACGCCCGCGGTTTCACGACCATCAGGACAGACGGCGGCTTCATCCACGCTCCGGTCCCATGAGTCGAGTCGAAAGTAGTGATGCTATGTGTAGTTCTGAAACATTGATTGGCTCATGTTGTAATTAAACTTTAATGAATTGTATGTCTCTTTGGTTTGGACAGTCGTTCAACTTAGATGTAATCGATGCTATTTATTACTAGGACCATGAATTGTGCTATTAATGTCTTGCTTTTCTCTTCCGATCCTTTTGTTGCATACTTATTTATTGCTTATGTATTGTCTGTTGTTTAGCTTGTGCATAGAGATGCCGTCGTATGTCGTGTACAAGGGTAAGGTTCCCGGAGTCTACGACGACTGGGAGGAGTGTCGGAGACAGGTTCACCGTTTCAGCGGTAACAGTTACAAAGGGTACACCACTAGGGCGGAGGCGGAATCTAGATACGCCAGCTATCTAGCGGGAGAGAAGAGGGAGCGTTGGAGGAACCGGATGAAGACCAGTTTCATCGCGATGATGCTCATCGTGATGACCGCAACTCTCTTCTATGTGATGGTAGTTTAGATGATCGATATCGACTTGTAATGTGAACACAAACTCGCTACTCGCGGTCTCGAGACTTGTAATGTTCTATCTTTGTTCGGTCTTTTCAATTCGGAGACTAATATGATGAATTGTATTCGGAGAGCTATCTTCTATTGTATTGGATGAATGTGCTGTTGCTGTGTGGTGCTGTCTATATTCTGTCCAATAATATATTTTGTAACCTGTGAAAATATCAGAAATGTGCATTTTTTCGACCACCTCCAAATCACCTCAGTTTTGGCACACATGATCTCTTCCACAAACAAAACTAGGTTTCCAGGTTTTTGAATTTTTTTGAATTTTTTTGAATTTATAATGCCCTCTAGACTGACTGCTGAAAACATCGGTCTATGCCTCAAGGGGGCATTGTAAAATAACTTTTTTCAAAAAAATTTCTTGCATACACATGTTTTGCACATGTGGGTGACCATGTACAAGAAAATTTGGGTGATTTGGAGGTGGTGGAAAAATTCACGTTTTTTCAAAAACTGGCTTAAGTGACCAAATGGTCCCTCCGGGAATGCGGGCATTTTTTCGACCACCTCCAAATCACCTCAGTTTTGGCACACATGATCTCTTCCACAAACAAAACTAGGTTTCCAAGTTTTTGAATTTTTTTGAATTTATAATGCCCTCTAGACTGACTGCTGAAACATCGGTCTATGCCTCAAGGGGGCATTGTAAAATAATTTTTTTCAAAATTTTCTTACATACACATGTTTTGCACATGTGGGTGACCATGTACAAGAAAATTTGGGTGATTTGGAGGTGGTGGAAAAATTCACGTTTTTTCAAAAACTGGCTTAAGTTAGACCAAATGGTCCCTCCGGGAATGCGGGCATTTTTTCGACCACCTCCAAATCACCTCAGTTTTGGCGCACATGATCTCTTCCACAAACAAAACTAGGTTTCCAAGTTTTTGAATTTTTTTGAATTTATAATGCCCTCTAGACTGACTGCTGAAAACATCGGTCTGTGCCTCAAGGGGACCTGCATGCAAGAGTCGGGGACCTGCATGTGAATATTGATTCATCAAGGCCTTGATAGCTACTGGCACAGCGGCTGCCGCCCGATTTGCATGCAGCGAAGATGAACGTGCATGGAGGTTTTTCAAAGATTTCCAAGCACACCCCAGTGGGCCCTGCTTATTTAAAAAATACGTCAGTCATTATTGCTCTGTAAATGAAGAATATGCATGATGATTATGAATATGCATGACAACCATAGTAAGGGTGAAGAATCATAGTGCCCAATTTGTCGAAATACATCATCATTCTTAAAGTTGGACATCAAATGATACGCACAGAAAATGGAAACGAAAGATGTCGAACTAATACAGTAACATGGCAGTACAACCGCACTTCACTAAATTACTGTCACGATGAAATAGAATGTAAAGACCACGTCACACAAAGCTGAATGGCACACGACTTTCTCTGGCTCATCGTCGGTTCATGCTGTATGTAGATATCACAGTTCAGCCTCGAGATCCTACACAGAAGAATACAAGAAATCACATGGACATCAATTATGAGTAAAAAAAATGCACAAAAAATATGAACATATTTCGTACCTCTAGCAATTTAGCGCATTTACGTCGATTGTGACCTGGTTTCTTGCAATAGCCACAGATATTCTGTGATCTTGACTTCTTTGTCTTTGCCTGCAGCCTTTTCTTCGGTGCACCTCGTCCTGGCACATGCACGGGATCCAGAACCTTATCAACTTTCTGCGAGTGCGGCATCAACGGGCCAAACCTAATGCTGTTATGCTGAGCATTAGTTGACTCCTTGCTGTCAGCTTGTTCAAAACTTGATTGCTTGCCATGATGTTGTGCTTGCAAAAGCATCTTTAGACGGTGATAGTCCTCATCAGAGTGGCATGCCTGGAAACTTGCGGCATGACTACAATTCCGCAACTCGCGGTACCTCTACAGGCTTACCGAATAGTCATACATCTGGTTTTTTCTGGTAGGTGCGTATGCACATTTTGCATTCATAGTCCACCTAGTGGGAACGCAACAACCGGGCAGAATTGTTTGTTTTAAAATCCCCAATAAGTAAAAAATGTGGGAACATGGTGTGCCTGCGCATTCCAGCTTACGGCAAGAACAACTCACCCTGTGCAAAAGACCTCCTTGCTCTTCAATGCGCACTCCAAACTTTTTATCCATTCTTTCCTGCTTGGACACAACATAAGTGGAATCTTCTGATCCATCTAGTATCTCTCTAATCTGACATTTGCTGACAGCATCTATGCTCCATAAGACCATCTTAAAGACACTAGGTGTGAAAACTGTTGCGGCGTGTTTCTCAAGCGGCGAAGCATTTTCCTCTGTAAATGGAACGGACTGCAAGGCTTCGACGTCATGGAGAGCTTCATTAATCCGTCGCGACGCAAGGCAACGCTCATAGTGCTCTAGCATTTCAAACAACGACATCTTACCCTCAAGATGCGTATGTAGCACAGAGTTCAAGCTCTCACTCCTCTGATTGCTGCTCAATCCTAGGAAACAACGCCCCTCAAGATATGGAGCACACCACAACTTTCTCATCTGATACATCTGATGCAGCCAAGACTCCTCACTGGTTACTTTATTCCGTTGTAAGAATTGTATCCATTTTATCTCATGCTCTTCAATGGAAGAAGTATCATAAATGAAAGATCTGAATTCCTCCTTTACGTCGTCATCATGCAGATGGCGTACAATATTCTGCTGAATGTGCCATATACATAGTCTATGGTTTGAGTCTGGCCAGACCACCCTTATTGCTCTCTGCATTGCAAGGTCCCCATCTGTGATCACAGATATCGGATGCTTCTGTGCCATGCAATCAGAAAAGGTCCGCAACATCCACTCGTATGCCTGGCTTGTTTCATGAGAAATTTATACCACAGCCAAATATAACAGTGCTGCGGTGGTGATTCAACCCGACAAAAGGCACGAATGGCAGATTGTATTTGTTGGTTCTGTATGTGCTATCGAAAACAATGACGTCTCTGAAAGCCTCGTAGTCAAGTCGCGATTGACTATCAGCCCAGAACAGTCCCTTCAGATGGCCATGCTCGTCTACCAAGTACTTGAAGAAAAAATCCACATCTCGCTCTCGCCTCGCCATCATGTGCATGATCACCGTTTTAGCATCACCGGCACTGATTGTCTCTTGCTTATTAGCATGGCAGAAATTATAAACGTCCCTCTTTATGCATCCAACCTTATCAAATCCACCGTATTGAAAGCACAAAATATCCATAATACGGTATTTGCGGATCCCACATTTTTCCATGTCCGCAATGTCCGCTTTCTGCTCATCGCTAATTCGTCTGTGCGAACGCAGCAGACAAGAAAGATCCCGTGGGGCTAGAGGATGGCTGTGCTCATCGACGAAATCCTTGACAAACCACCGACCGGTTTCCTCCTGTCTCGTAATGACCATTTTAGCATTACACCCAACACGAGTTAAACTTCGTGGCCTCCTTTTTCTATCTTCCATCTTTCTTTTCATGTGCTTATCTTCGCGAAACCCTTGACGACTACACACAATTTTCCTTAAAATTATGTATTTGTTGGATCCATCCCACTCAACGTAGCTTTTCCTCACACTAAAACCTTTTTCAAGAGCATATTTGTTGTAGAATTCATAACCTTCAGCCTCACTATCAAACATCTTGCTGACAACATTTACATACTCGAACATACTCTCATCACTTGCATACGCCATGTCTTCCTGCATATGACATGTGAGGGAAACCAATCATCAACATCTTTCTGTTTATCAATGTTGCAGGTGTAAAATAGCTCATAGGCAAAGACAAGTGCATGGAAAAGACTTTGCTGGTTTGACATGTGAGGGAAACCAATCATCAACGTCCAACAAGTAGTATCTCATCTTCCTTTAAACTATATTTCATGCGCTATGCAAACCTAAAGTGATGATGACTTTAATAAACTAAATTAAGTGAACTATGGAACCAGTATCTCATCTTCCTTTACTATATCTCATCTTCCTTTACTATATCTCATCTCAAACGTCAACATCTTACTTAAACAAACATGATGCAATTAGCTCAAGAGAAACTATGCCACGATGAAGCTTTCCATTCGTTGTTCTAGTCCGTACCCGGATCTTGTGGGGTTGAGGTTGTACTGCATGCACGGTGGAGGGGCGCAACGGCCAAGAGAACGAGCAGAACGCCAAGCCGAATTCATACCTTAAGAATGGTACGCGCGAAGAGATGGGATCGCCGCCGCGGTCGCCGCCGATTCAGCCGGCGCAGATCTGGCCTTCTTCTTCTTCGGTGACGGCGTGGGGGGCTGGGGTTGGTTGGGTGGAGGACGAGGACGATGAATTTATTCCTCTCGCCGGGCAGGTCGAGGACGGAGAAGGTCAGGAGCGGCGAGCGGCGACGAATAGATCGGAGGAGGATTCTGAACTGGATCGTGTAGACATGGATCTGGTCCTCAGGTGATCGGTTCAAGAAAAGATATTTCCCCCTGGACCATTATGCCCTTATCGCAATTAACATATTAAATTTAATCAATTAAAATTCCCCGCAAGATCTGACAGCTAATAAAAACCAAACGTGATCAGACATGTAAGTACTGCTAAGTACTCCGAGTACTAACCCAATCACCGTAAAACAGCTCTTGTATCAATATGGATATAATGTTCGTATGTTATGTACCAAATTGCATGACTAGTTACATCATAGTGTTACTTGCATATCTCATCATGATTATCATGTATTATCTTCCGTTCTTCTGGATTAAAATTAATGGAACGTTCTCAATTATTAAACACATATTTCAACTTTAAACTTACCGACAAGCACGGATTCAGTCTGTCAAGTTGAAGAAAACGCTAAGTTGCACGCTGAACTTCTCAACCGGACAAGTTTGGTAGCCACAACCTCTCCATGTGATCGTGAATACTAACCAGTACAGTGTATTTGCTTGTTTCTAACCAATTTCTTTTTTTTTGAAAGAAAGACATTTCTTAGTGGGAAAAATAAATCCATTTTGTCTTCTCCACGCTCATCAAACTAGTACTGAACCTAAATCTTCAAGTTTGAGTTTGGTGCCTAGCCCGTGTATATCCAGGAGTGAAGATTCACATAAATCAGAGAACATATTATCAATAAAAAGAACAAGAAAATGGTTAATTTGATATAACTCTCTTCTTCTTCTTCTTCTTTGTGAAAAATCGCCTAAATAACCGAATGTGGAGCACTCCACTCCAGCGAATGGTAACAGCAAGAAAAAAGAAGGGCCGGCGAATGCATGGTTAGATCGACAGATGGCCCTCGCTAGCTAATTAAGGGCATCTTCAACCGTTCGGCCCCCCAGGACACCTAAATAGAGCGGTCTGGGGGCGTGCCGGCGCTAGTTCGGCCCCTGAAGGCGACCTAGCTCCCAGTCACGCCCTCAAGCGCCGGCCTCAGGATGCGGGAAATTTGAACTAGGTCGTTCCCGGTCACAAAAGACGCCACAAATCCGGCGATCGGACGTAGTCTGGCGTTACAAAAAACAGAGCGCCGCACGCCGCAAGTTCGCGTGCGCAACGAATCACTTGGCGGGGTCGGCTCCAGGCGTTGGCGGAGTCGGCGTGCGCGGGCTCGACGGTGTCGGAGCTGCTTCGGTGCTGGGCTGTGTCGGCGCGGCTTCGGTACTGCTGGGCGGCGATGTAGAGGCGTCGTTCGGGCTTGGCGTCCGTGTGACCGTGGGCGCGGGAGCTGGTGTCGTCGGCGCCGTCGGCGTTGCCGTCTGCATCTGGTTCAGGATGAGGCCGCGCTCCGCCATGTACCACGCCCTAAGCTGCTCGTCGTTGCTCTGGAGCATGTCCGCCCCGTCCATCAGAAAATCCATGTCGGTTTTCCTCTTCTTTGAGGCGACGTTCGTCCGGAGCAGGTCGACGTTGGTCCGGAGCAGGTCGAGCTTGATGGCGCTGTTCGTCATCAGCGACGACCACCGCGCCTCGGTCTTCTCTTCACGTAGGACGGCCCGGGCCTGGGCGTCGGCAAGGCAATGCTCGATGGACTCCTGCACTCGTGCGGTTGCCGCGTCGGTGTTTTTTTCCCTTCTTTGCCAATTTGTGGCCGTCCGGCCGCCCCTCTGACGCGCCCGGAGTCATCGTGTCCGGCTTGTATGTCTCCTTGGCCTTGTCGAGGGTACGTCAGACTTCCGCCCACTTCTCGCACTTGTCAATGCGCTTGTAGACGTGGATGTGCTTGAAGTCGGCGTCGAGGTTGTCGCGCCGATACATGGTGAACATGCGCAGCAACTGCGCGGAGGAACAAACAGTTGGCGGGCGGCGGGCGTAGACGACGAAGAGATGCGGGCTAACGGCGTGCGTACTTGATCCTCAACGCTGGGGCCGCTCTCCGGGCGAGCCGCGACCTCCTCAACGATTCCATGCCATTTGTTGCACGCCCCCTGGATACGCCCCCAATGGTTCACCATCGCCTTGGAGCCGCGTTGCATGTAGATGCCTTTGAAGTAGGGGCCGACGAGTTTCCGCTCGTCGAACTCGGCCTTGATGCGGTCCTAGTACGACTGGATGCTCTGGTTCGTGCCGGTGGTCGGATCGAGGCAGACGACTTTCCATACTTCGGTGAGGCATTCCTCCTCCTTGGACGTCCACTTGATGCGCGGTTCGCCTGGCCTAGCCGCCCGCTTCTTTTTCTGGCGCCCCTTCGTCGGATCAGGAGCCGGCTCCTCCTCCTCCTCCTCCTCCTCGGATTCCTGCGCTTCGTGCGCGTCCTCGCCGTAGACGTAGCCGAGCTCGGCCTCCATGTCGCCGCTGAGATCCACTACCTCGTCCTGGGTGGCAAACCCGGGAGACGCGGCGGCCGCGGTCGATCCTGTCGCGATGATGTCGTCCATGTCGGCTCCTGTGTCGTCGGTGTCGCCGAGGTGTGAGAAGGGCAGCGGTCCATGGCGGAGATGGAGCGTTGGTGTGGACGCGTAGGCGGGCGGCGAGTAGTTGTATGGAGGGTACTGCACGCCGACGAAGGCGGGCGAGGGTGTGCACGTCGCGGGGTGGCCATGGGGGAAGGTCACGTTTGGGTTGAACCCACCGTGCGCGTCGCCGTCGGCGTAGCCGGGCGACGACGATCCCCATGGAGATCCGACGCCTTGTTGTCCCCGGGGCGCGTACTGGGCGTGGCTGACGACGGGTGGATTCATCATCCCCGCGTGGTCGACCGATGAGGAGGACGCCGCCGCGCGCGCCTCGTTGTCGCGGGCCTTCTTGGCGATGGCCCTGTTCCACCGGTCGGCGGTGACTGCGTCGCGTCGCTGAACTTCTACGCTCCACTCGGCGTTCGACATGCCCGGTGACTTCAATGGCGGCGCCCTCGGCTTCCTCTGCTTCGGCTGGGCCACGGTGCCAGTCGTGGTTGCCGCCGCGCGCGGCATGGCGTACTTCTTCGGCGGCATGGCGGCGACTGGAAGCCGAACGGGAGGGGGTTTGGCGGGAGAAAGGGAGGGAATGGCGGGAGGAAGGCGAGCGAGCGGGAGGGATGCGAGGGAAAAGCATCAAGAAACGGCGGGAAAAGGCCCTCGGGTCGCCGCCAGGGCGGACCCACGCGCCTTTTTCGCTTGTGCCGGCTCCCAAGCGCCCCCAGGTTCGGTCTGGGTCCGCCGACACCAGTTTTGGCCCGAGCCGGCAAAAAACGGGCTTCTGGGAACGCGACTGGACCGTTTTTTTGGCGCCAGCGCGGCAAAAACACCTGGGGAGGGTCTGTTGGGAGCGCGGCTGGAGATGCTCTAACCTGCCATCACATCACATGGGCTGTGGGGGCAGCATATATGAGAGTTATGCTACACATACGAACAAAGTTAACATAATGTTACGTGATTAGCCAGATGGCAGTTTGTGATTGGGATTAGAGGAAAGGAGGGGTGTTCTAAAGAGAGGAAAGGAGGAGTTCACCCCACTTAAAATCGGGGAGGGGGGGGGGGGGGCGAATTGTTGAGGGAAGGTTATGTAAGACTTGACGTAATTCTATCTTATCTTAGAAAAAACTTGACGTAATTGTAGGATTATCGCATATATGGCTACCAACGACACGACAGACATGGCGACAAGTGCATCTTCCTCCTCTCAACCCCATCCATGGACTCCTTCGTTCGATCGGCATGCACTTGTAATTTGATCTCTCACCAGTTTGTTTCATCGATCTATGCATGTTGATGCATGCATGCGTGGCAGGGTGAAGATCAATCAGTATGATAGGCCGAGAATTCCATCGATCGATCTATCAACGGAGCCGGCCGGCGCACGCGTACCGGCGTACGTGGTCACATGTCGCATGTGCATCGGTCTCTTCGTACTGTGAGCGAACCCACCCGTGCCGTTCGTAGCTTGCTTTTCCCACGGACTGGATAAGGACGGAGACGCGATTCAGATCAACAGCACACCGCCGTACCACCGTTGCTGTCCATACGGCGCATGCATGATGCATCGATCGATATCCATACCATCCTTCCAAGCTACTCCGTACATACCTACCTTTGCTTGCGTTGCGTGGTGCATTGGAATGGCCATTGGAATGGCCATGATCTATCTATGTGCCAGCACTGCATCCTGGCTGGTCAAATCTTGGAGCAGAGAAGCCGATCGACAAGGGCAGAGCAGTGGATTTGACGCACGCACGTTTCACACTGGTAGAAAAAGGGCCTGTTGTCCCGGTTCGTAAGGTCCTTTAGTCCCGGTTTCTGAACCGGGACTAAAGTGTCGGTACTAATGCCATGTCTCTTTAGTCCCGGTTCAATCCAGAACCGGGACTGATGGGCCTCCACGTGCCCTGTGTGTGGAGTCCAGGCAGGAGACCCTTTGGTCCCGGTTGGTGGCACCAACCGGGACCAATAGGCATCCACGCGTCGGCATTTCTGTGACTGAGGTTTTTCTTTTTTTAGGGGGAGGGGGGGTTTGGGGGTTTTGGGGGGTTAATTTAGGTGTTTCATATATTGTGTTAGCTAGCTATAATTAATAGAGAGAAGTGTCCTCTCTTATGTCCGTGCTTGGTCGACGCTACGTACTATACATACGTATAGAGAGGACTAGACACGCTAGCTAGCTAGTAAGCAAACGAAGGAAACAGAAGATCGTCATGAACATATATGCATACAGAGAGAAGTGATATCGACCACCTCTCCTTTTCCGAGAGATTGGTCGAACAACAAGTTCTCGTATATCTATCCGACACTACCGGCTACATATATACAATAATTATCTCTTACAAATATAATCATACGGACTCATGGTCCACATAGTATTCTCCGTCTTCAGCGATCACGTGGTCAAGAAAGAATGCCGCCAATTCCTCTTGAATTGCTCGCATGCGAGCTGGTGCTAGGAGTTCATCCCGCTTCCGAAACATCTAATTTGAAAAAGGGGGTCAATACATATATATATGAATGAATGAAACTCAACACAAATGATGGTAATAAAATAAAATTGTGAATGTTGTTATTTACGTACTTCATATTGTTCGTCAGAGTACCCGCTCCGCTCACAGGTCGTGTGGCGGATGGACTCGCAGACGTAGTATCCACATAAATCATTCCCTTGTTCCTGCCACAACCACTTTACAAGAAATAGAGGTCAATCAAACTGATAAGCAAGAATGCTAAATGGTATTGATGAAACTAGCGCTTGAATCACTAGGAGATGCGCGGAACATGCTACTATAGTACTTACTTTCGGGTGTCTAAATTCCAGCTCCTTCGGCAGTCCCGGAACTTTTCTGGTGAATTTTCTCCAAACCCTGCCGGACAAAGAAAACAATTACTTGATATCAGGAAATGAACAAAGTTGCTGATATGGTGGATAATGATCGATTTAACTTACTTTTTGAGGATTTCAGTCATGTCCGCATACTCCTGGGGATCTTTTCGTTTAGAGTCCAAGACGGTTACTACTCCCTGCTCAAGCCTAATCTCTGGGAGAATATAGTGGAAACTGCACACGCATGCATAACTCATCAATTACATTACTATAACCTGGACTAATATATAAGGGAAACCGAATATGCACAAGACAGTAACACTCACTTGAAGTTGTAAGGAAAGAGTATTATATCTTTGTTTTCATTTTTTTGAATGATCGTAGCAAGTTGGCCTCGGTATCTCCGGGACGATGTTCAACCTCAGTTGCATCTATGAGATATGTTTTAACGAACCCAATATCACCGATTTGTCTTTTCTTCAATTCGGCGATCTTCAATCTGCATAATATAGTGAGGATAATTATAAATACATGCAATGAAAGAGATGAGCTATATAGAGAGACTTAATGACAGAAGTAGTAGTACTTACAGACAGTAGCAGGTGATCGTTGTTTTATCGAGGGCCAATTGATTGAAAAACTGATAGAACTCCTCAAATGGAATAGGCAACAGTTCAATTCCAACAAGCTCATGCTCCGGTTTAACTCTCGCATACAAAGTACTCCTCCCCCAGACTCTCTGCAGATTTTCAAGTACCAATCATGTAATCTTCGCATCATCGTTGTTAAAGATTTTTCATCTTTGACGAGAAGCTTCCCGTACTTGTATCTGTGTATCTGCACCTCTATGTGATCATAATGTACATCGTCGGGCAGGTAATCGTCAACATTGCCATAACCGGGCACCATCCTCGGATCGACGATGTCGCTAGGCACCTTGAGCGGGGGGCACGATTGCTTCGCTTGTTCGCCGAGCTAGGCAATTTGTTTCCCAGCTGCTCGTCGTTCTTTCAGCCTTTGATCACTGACTGTGCTTCCCGACCGCTCCGCTTCGGCCCATGTCTTTGCAATAATGCGCTCATAGTTGCCTTTCGGTGGAGACTTGGGTGGTTTTGCCAGGGCAGCCAGAGTGCGCTTCACTTTCATCGGATCTATTTTCTCCTCCGGAGGTGGATGTCTCTTTGCTCTCAACCCTTGAAACCAGTTATCCACTTCGGTTCGCGCGATCTTCGCGTTCTCCTCCGGGGTCCTCTCGTATGGTAACTTCTGTGGACTCTTTAGAGAAGGACCGACTCTGAATGTCCTCCCGCCTCTGGTTGTACTGCTAGACGCCGGCCGAGCAGACAAAGCGGTTGTCTTCTTTACTTGCTTATGAGGCGGAGGAGAAGGACTACGACGCACTGGAGCAGCTGCTGGAGCGGCGGCGGGTCTCTTCCGCCCTTGCTGACGAGGTGGAGAAGGAGGAGGCTGGCTGCTCGGGCGAGCCGGCGCAGGCGGAGTGCCGCCACGCGCCGGAGAAAGAGCCGGCCGAGGGCCATGATCGTCACTCGCCGGAGGAGGAGGCGGTGGAGGAGGCGGAGTGCCCTGACTCGCCGGAGGAGGAGGAGGAGGCGGAGGCGTCCAGTTCGGAAGGTTGATGAGCTCCTTCCGCCATAGGCATGGAGTCTTCAGAGCAGCCCCAGCCGAGTCTCCCCTTCACCGGTAGGGTGGTCAAGCTGGAGGTCCTCAAATCCCTCCGTTATTTCATCCACCATCACCCTAGCATATCCTTCTGGAATCGGCCGGCAGTGAAAAGTTGCGCCGGGTTCAGTAGGATAAATAGAGCCAACAGCCGCCTTGACCTTCAAATTCATCCATTGCGTCATAAGGTGGCAATTTTGAGACTCCGTGATAGCATCCACGGGATAGCTGGCAGGAGCCGTCAAGGCATGCTCCGGCTGAAGCAGCTCAGTGGAAGCCACACTGCTTCTGCGCTGGGATGGCGGGGTAGCTTCGGGGGAAGCTTCGGCAGTACGTTTGCTACGATTTGCTTCTCGTTCCTCTATCGCGTCTACCCTTGCTTGCAACGCCTGCATTTGGGTCTACTACACTTTTTTCCTCCTCTCATGGGATTTGTAACCGCCTGCGTCCGGAAACCCAACCTTCCACGGAATGGAGCCTGGCGTGCCTCGTGTTCGTCCAGGGTGCTCAGGATTCCCGAGGGCCATTGTGAGCTCGTCGTTCTCTCTGTCTGGAAAGAACTTCCCTTGCTGCGCTGCTTCGATATACTGCTTAAGCTTCCTGACTGGTATGTCCATTTGATCGTTCGTCCAAATGCACTTCCCTGTTACAGGGTCCAAGGTTCCGCCAGCCCCGAAGAACCAAGTCCGGCAACGGTCTGGCCAGCTAATTGTCTCTGGGTCGATCCCTTTATCAACCAGATCATTCTCAGTCTTGGCCCACTTAGGCCGGGCTACGAGGTAGTCACCTGACCCTGTGCGATGGTGAAGTTTCTTCTTCGCAGCATTTTGCTTGTTTGTCGCCGACATCTTCTTACTCTTTTCCGATGTCTTGTGGGCCACAAATGCGGGCCAGTGATCTCTGATCTTCTCATATCTGCCCTTGAATTCTGGTGTCTCATTATTTTCGACAAACTTATTCAGCTCTTTCTTCCACCTCCTGAATAGTTCTGCCATCCTCTTAAGAGCAAAAGACTTGATTAATTGCTCTTTAACTGGGTTCTCTGGATTATCCTCTGGCGGTAGGGTGAAATTTGACTTCAGCTCAGTCCAAAGATCATTTTTCTGCATATCATTGACATAAGACACCTCAGGGTCTTCTGTAGCTGGCTTAAACCATTGCCGGATGCTTATCGGGATCTTGTCCCTAACCAAAACCCCGCACTGAGCAACAAATGCGCTCTTTGTCCGGAGGGGTTCAATCGGTTGGCCATCGAGCGCGATTGCTATGATCTCAAACTTTTCATCCGAGCTCAACTTTTTCTTCGGGCCTCGTCTCTTTACTGAAGTTGTGCTCGATCCGGAGGGCTAGAAAAAAGAACAAAGACTTAATTAATATGTGTACATACCAAAACAATAATGAATGCATCAATCAGCTAGTCAGCACAGGCTTAACTAATATATATACCTGGCCGGACTCGGTTCGGTCACCGGAGCCGTCATCACGGTCTCCTTCTTGCACCGGCATGGGTCACCGGAGCCGTCCTCATGTTCTTCTTCTTGCACCGGAATTAGGTCACCGTAGCCAGCTTGTTCACCCTCTCCTTCTGTTGGGTTTCGTAGTAATTTCAAAAAAATTCCTACGCACACGCAAGATCATGTGATGCATAGCAACGAGAGGGGAGAGTGTTGTCTACATACCCACGCAGACCGACTGCGGAAGCGTTGACACAACGTAGAGGAAGTAGTCGTACGTCTTCACGATCCAACCGATCAAGCACCGAAACTACGGCACCTCCGAGTTCGAGCACACGTTCAGCTCGATGACGATCCCCGGACTCCGATCCAGCAAAGTGTCGGGGAAGAGTTCCGTCAGCACGACGGCGTGGTGACGATCTTGATGTACTACAGCAGCAGGGCTTCGCCTAAACTCCGCTACAGTATTATCGAGGACTATGGTGGCTGGGGGCACCGCACACGGCTAAGGAATAGATCACGTGGATCAACTTGTGTGTTCTAGGGTGCCTCTGCCTCAGTATATAAAGGACTAGAGGGGGGAGGCTGGCCGGCCAAGGTGTGGCGCGCCAGGAGAGTCCTACTCCCTCTGGGAGTAGGATTCCCCCCCCCCCAATCCTAGTTGGAATAGGATTCGCGGAGGGGGAAAAGAGAGAGAGGGGGCCGGCCACCTCTCCTAGTCCTAATAGGACTAGGGGAAGGGGGAGGCGCACAGCCCATGTAGGGCTGCCTCTTCTCTTTTCCACTAAGGCCCATCATGGCCCATTTAGCTCCCGGGGGGTTCCGGTAACCTTCCCGGTACTCCGGTAAAATCCCGATTTCACCCGGAACACTTCCGATATCCAAACATAGGCTTCCAATATATCAATCTTTACGTCTCGACCATTTCGAGACTCCTCGTCATGTCCGTGATCACATCATCCGGGACTCTGAACAACCTTCGGTACATCAAAATGCATAAACTCATAATATAACTGTCATCGTAACCTTAAGTGTGCGGACCCTACGGGTTCGAGAACAATGTAGACATGACCGAGACACGTCTCCGGTCAATAACCAATAGCGGGACCTGGATGCGCATATTGGTTCCTACATATTCTGCGAAGATCTTTATCGGTCAGACCGCATAACAACATACGTTGTTCCCTTTGTCATTGGTATGTTACTTGCCCGAGATTCGATCGTCGGTATCCAATACCTAGTTCAATCTCGTTATCGGCAAGTCTCTTTACTCGTTCTGTAATACATCATCCCGCAACTAACTCATTAGTTGCAATGCTTGCAAGGCTTATATGATGTGCATTACCGAGAGGGCCCAGAGATACCTCTCCGACAATCGGAGTGACAAAACCTAATCTCGAAATACGCCAACCCAACATGTACCTTTGGAGACACCTGTAGTACTCCTTTATAATCACCCAGTTACGTTGTGACGTTTGGTAGTACCCAAAGTGTTCCTCTGGTAAACGGGAGTTGCATAATCTCATAGTTATAGGAACATGTATAAGTCATGAAGAAAGCAATAGCAACATACTAAACGATCGGGTGCTAAGCTAATGGAATGGGTCATGTCAATCAGATCATTCAACTAATTATGTGATCCCGTTAATCAAATAACAACTCTTTGTCCATGGTTAGGAAACATAACCATCTTTGATTAACGAGCTAGTCAAGTAGAGGCATACTAGTGACACTCTGTTTGTCTATGTATTCACACATGTATTATGTTTCCGGTTAATACAATTCTAGCATGAATAATAAACAATTATCATGATATAAGGAAATAAATAATAACTTTATTATTGCCTCTAGGGCATATTTCCTTCAGTCTCCCACTTGCACTAGAGTCAATAATCTAGTTCACATCGCCATGTGATTTAACAGCAATAGTTCACATCACTTTGTGATTAACACCCATAGTTCACATCGATGTGTGATCAACACCCAAAGGGTTTACTAGAGTCAGTAATCTAGTTCACATTTCTATGTGATTAACACCCAAAGAGTACTAAGGTGTGATCATGTTTTGCTTGTGAGATAATTTTAGTCAACGGGTCTGTCACATTCAGATCCGTAAGTATTTTGCAAATATTTATGTCAACAATGCTCTGCACGGAGCTACTCTAGCTAATTGCTCCCACTTTCAATATGTATTTAGACCGAGACTTAGAGTCATCTAGATTAGTGTCAAAACTTGCATCGGCGTAACCCTTTACGACGAACCTTTTTGTCACGTCCATAATAACCTTTTTGTCACGTCCATAATCGAGAAACATATCCTTATTTCACTAAGGATAATTCTGACCGCTGTCCAGTGATCTACTCCTAGATCACTATCGTACTCCCTTGCCAAACTCAGTGGTAGGGCATACAATATATCTGGTATACAGCAAGGCATACTTTATAGAACCTATGACTGAGGCATAGGGAATGACTTTCATTCTCTTTCTATCTTCTGCCGTGGTCGGGCATTGAGTCTTACTCAACTTCACACCTTGTAACACAGGCAAGAAACCTTTTCTTTGACTGTTCCATTTTGAACTACTTCAAAATCTTGTCAAGGTATGTACTCATTGAAAAAACTTATCAAGTGTCTTGATCTATCTCTATAGATCTTGATACTCAATATGTAAGCAGCTTCACCGAGGTCTTTCTTTGAAAAATTCCTTTCAAACACTCCTTTATGCTTTGCAGAATAATTCTACATTATTTCCGATCAACAATATGTCATTCACATATACTTATCAGAAATGTTGTAGTGCTCCCACTCACTTTCTTGTAAATACAGGCTTCATCGCAAGTCTGTATAAAACTATATTCTTTGATCAACTTATCAAAGCGTGTATTCCAACTCCGAGATGCTTGCACCAGTCCATAGATGGATCGCTGGAGCTTGCATATTTTGTTAGCACCTTTAGGATTGACAAAACCTTCTGGTTGCATCATATACAACTCTTCTTTAATAAATCCATTAAGGAATGCAATTTTGTTTATCCATTTGCCAGATTTCATAAAATGCGGCAATTACTAACATGATTCGGACAGACTCAAGCTTAGATACGAGTGAGAAACTCTCATCGTAGTCAACACTTTGAACTTGCCGAAAACCTTTTGCGACAATTCTAGCTTTGTTGATAGTAACACTACTATCAGCGTCCGTCTTCCTCCTGAAGATCCATTTATTCTCAATTGCTTGCCGATCATCGGGCAAGTCAACCAAAGTCCATACTTTATTCTCATACATGGATCCCATCTCAGATTTCATGGCTTCAAGCCATTTTGCGGAATCTGGGCTCGCCATCGCTTCTTCATAGTTCGTAGGTTCATCATGATCTAGTAGCATGATTTCCAGAACAGGATTACCGTACCACTCTGGTGTGGATCTTACTCTGGTTGATCTACGAGGTTCAGTAGTATCTTGATCTGAAGTTTCATGATCATTATCATTAGCTTCCTCACTAACTGGTGTAGGTGTCACAGGAACAGATTTCTGTGATGAACTACTTTCCAATAAGGGAGCAGGTACAGTTACCTCATCAAGTTCTACTTTCCTCCCACTCACTTCTTTCGAGAGAAACTCCTTCTCTAGAAAGTTTCCGAATTTAGCAACAAAAGTCTTGCCTTCGGATTTGTGATAGAAGGTGTATCCAATAGTTTCCTTTGGATATCCTATGAAGACACATTTCTCCGATTTGGGTTCGAGCTTATCAGGTTGAAGCTTTTTCACATAAGCATCGCAGCCCCAAACTTTCAGAAACGACAACTTTGGTTTCTTGCCAAACCATAGTTCATAAGGCGTCGTCTCAACGGATTTTGATGGTGCCCTATTTAACGTGAATGCAGCTGTCTCTAATGCATAACCCCAAAACGATAGTGGTAGATCGGTAAGAGACATCATAGATCGCACTATATCTAATAAAGTACGGTTATGACGTTCGGACACACCATTACACTGTGGTGTTCCAGGTGGCATGAGTTTGTGAAACTATTCCACATTGTTTTAATTGAAGACCAAACTCGTAACTCAAATATTTTACTTCTGCGATCATATCGTAGAAACTTTCATCTTTGTTACGATGATTCTCCACTTCACTCTGAAATTCTTTGAACTTTTCAAATGTTTCAGACCTTTGTTTCATCAAGTAGATATACTCATATCTGCTCAAATCATCTGTGAAGATCAGAAAATAATGATACCTATCGCGAGACTCAATATTCATCGGACCACATACATCAGTGTGTATGATTTCCAACAAATCTGTTGCTTGCTTCATTGTTCCGGAGAACGGCGTTTTAGTCATCTTGCCCATAAGGCATGGTTCGCAAGCATCAAGTGATTCATAATCAAGTGATTCCAAAATCCCATCAGCATGGAGTTTCTTCATGCGCTTTACACCAATATGACCTAAACGGCAGTGCTACAAATAAGTTGCACTATCATTATTAACTTTGCATCTTTTGGTTTCAATATTATGATTATGTGTATCACTACGATCAATATCCAACGAACTATTTTCATTGGGTGTGTAACCATATAAGGTTTTATTCATGTAAACAGAACAACAATTTATTCTCTTACTTAAATGAATAACCGTATTACAATAAACATGATCAAATCATATTCATGCTGAACGCAAACACCAAATAACACTTATTTAGGTTCAACACTAATCCCGAAATTATAGGGAGTGTGCAATGATGATCATATCAATCTTGGAACCACTTCCAACACACATCGTCACTTCACCCTTAACTAGTCTCTATTTATTCTGCAACTCCCGTTTCGAGTTACTAATCTTAGCAACTGAACTAGTATCAAATACTGAGGGGTTGCTATAAACACTAGTAAAGTACACATCAATAACATGTATATCAAATATACTTATGTTCAATTTGTCATCCTTCTTATCCACCATATACTTGGGGCATTTCCGCTTCCAGTGACCAGTCCCTTTGCAGTAGAAGCACTTAGTCTCAGGCTTAGGACCAGACTTGGGCTTCTTCACTTGAGCAGCAACTTGCTTGCCGTTCTTCTTGAAGTTCCCCTTCTTCCCTTTGCCCTTTTCTTGAAACTAGTGGTCTTGTCTACCATCAACACTTGATGTTTTTCTCGATTTCTACCTTCGTCAATTTCCGCCTTACGAAGAGCTTGGGAATCGTTTCCGTTATCCATTGCATATCATAGTTCATCACGAAGTTCTACTAACTTGGTGATGGTGACTAGCGAATTCTGTCAATCACTATCTTATCTGGAAGATTAACTCCCACTTGATTCAAGCGATTGTAGTACCCAGACAATCTGAGCACATGCTCACTAGTTGAGCGATTCTCCTCCATCTTTTAGCTATAGAACTTGTTGAAGACTTCATATCTCTCAACTCGGGTATTTGCTTGAAATATTAACTTCAACTTCTGGAACATCTCATATGCTCCATGACGTTCAAAACATCTTTGAAGTCCCGATTCTAAGCCGTTAAGCATGGTGCACTAAACTATCAAGTAGTCATCATATTGAGCTAGCCAATCGTTCATAACGTCTGCATTTGCTCCTGCAATAGGTCCGTCACCTAGCGGTGCATCAAGGACATAATTCTTCTGTGCAACAATGAGGATAAACCTTAGATCACGGATCCAATCCGCATCATTGCTACTAACATCTTTCAACACAATTTTCTCTAGGAACATATCAAAATAAACACAGGGAAGCAACAACGCGAGCTATTGATCTACAACATGATTTGCAAAATACTACCAGGACTAAGTTCATGATAAATTTAAGTTCAGTTAATCAAGTTAATTAAAGAACTCCCACTTAGATAGACATCCCTCTAATCCTCTAAGTGATTACGTGATCCAAATCAACTAAACCATAACCGATCATCACGTGAGATGGAGTAGTTTTCAATGGTGAACATCGTTATGTTGATCATATCTACTATATGATTCATGCTTGACCTTTCGGTCTCCGTGTTCCGAGGCCATATCTGTATATGCTTGGCTCGTCAAGTATAACCTGAGTATTCCGCGTGTGCAACTGTTTTGCACCCATTGTATTTGAACGTAGAACCTATCACACCCGATCATCACGTGGTGTCTCAGCACGAAGAACTTTTGCAACGGTGCATACTCAGGGAGAACACTTCTTGATAATTTAGTGAGAGATCATCTTATAATGCTACCGTCAATCAAAGCAAGATAAGATGCATAAAAGGATAAACATCACATGCAATCAATATAAGTGATATGATATGGCCATCATCATCTTGTGCTTGTGATCTCCATCTCCAAAGCACCGTCGTGATCACCATCGTCACCGGCGTGACACCTTGATCTCCATCGTAGCATCGTTGTCGTCTCGCCAAGCTTGTGCTTCCACGACTATCACTACCGCTTAGTAATAAAGTAAAGCATTACATCTTTTACGCGATTTCATTGCATACAATGCATACAATAAAACGACAACCATAAGGCTCCTGCGAGTTGCCGATAACTCGGTTACAAAACATGATCATCTCATACAGTAAAATTCAGCATCATGTCTTGACCATATCACATCACAACATGCCCTGCAAAAACAAGTTAGATGTCCTCTACTTTGTTGTTGCAAGTTTTACGTGGCTGCTACGGGCTTAAGCAAGAAGCAATCTCACCTACGCATCAAAACCACAACGATAGTTTGTCAAATAGGCTCCGTTTTAACCTTCGCAAGGACCGGGCGTAGCCATACTTGGTTCAACTAAAGTTGGAGAGACAGTCGCCCGCAAGCCACCTATGTGCAAAGCACGTCGGGGGAACCGGTCTCGCGTAAGCGTACGCGTAATGTTGGTCCGGGTCGTCTCGTCCAACAATGCCGCCGAACCAAAGTATGACATGCTGGTAGGCAGTATGACTTATATCGCCCACAACTCACTTGTGTTCTACTCGTGCATATAACATCAACATAAATAACCTAGGCTCTGATACCACTGTTGGGTTTCGTAGTAATTTCAAAAAAATTCCTACGCTCACGCAAGATCATGTGATGCATAGCAATGAGATGGGAGAGTGTTGTCTACGTACCCACGCAGACCGACTGCGGAAGCGTTGACACAACGTAGAGGAAGTAGTCGTACGTCTTCGCGATCCAACCGATCAAGCACCAAAACTACGGCACCTCCGAGTTCGAGCACACGTTCAGCTCGATGACGATCCCCGGACTCCGATCCAGCAAAGTGTCGGGAAAGAGTTCCGTCAGCACGACGGCGTGGTGACGATCTTGATGTACTACAGCAGCAGGGCTTCACCTATACTCCGCTACAGTATTATCAAGGACTATGGTGGCTGGGGGCACCGCACACGGCTAAGGAATAGATCACGTGGATCAACTTGTGTGTTCTAGGGTGCCTCTGCCTCAGTATATAAAGGACTAGAGGGGGGAGGCTGGCCGGCCAAGGTGTGGCGCGCCAGGAGAACCCTACTCCCTCTGGGAGTAGGATTCCCCCCCCCCCCCAATCCTAGTTGGAATAGGATTCGCGGAGGGGGAAAAGAGAGAGAGGGGGCCGGCCACCTCTCCTAGTCCTAACAGGACTAGGGGAAGGGGGAGGCGCGCAGCCCATGTAGGGCTGCCTCTTCTCTTTTCCACTAAGGCCCATCATGGCCCATTTAGCTCCCGGGGGGTTCCGGTAACCTTCCCGGTACTCCGGTAAAATCCCGATTTCACCCGGAACACTTCCGATATCCAAACATAGGCTTCCAATATATCAATCTTTACGTCTCGACCATTTCAAGACTCCTCGTCATGTCCGTGATCACAATAATGATACCTATCGCGAGCCTCAATATTCATCGGACCACATACATCAGTATGTATGATTTCCAACAAATCTATTGCTCGCTCCATTGTTCCGAAGAACAGAGTCTTAGTCATCTTGCCCATGAGGCATGGTTCGCAAGCATCAAATGATTCATAATCAAGTGATTCCAAAAGCCCATCAGCATGGAGTTTCTTCATGCGCTTTACACCAATATGACCTAAACGGCAGTGCTAAAAATAAGTTGCACTATCATTATTATCTTTGCATCTTTTGGTTTCAATATTATGATTATGTGTATCACTATGATCGAGATCCAACGAACTATTTTCATTGGGTGTGTAACCATATAAGGTTTTATTCATGTAAACAGAACAACAATTTATTCTCTTACTTAAAT